>NW_020863474.1:0-14215 GCF_003713205.1 Coffea eugenioides | reverse complement strand
TGTTTCCTTCTCCTATGACTGTGAGGACTTGATAAGTATTTATTTCTTTGTTAAACTTCCCTAGCATATTAGCGTAACTTTTACGTGGTAAGATTTTCTCTCTAGGTAAACTTGTTGTAGTACTATCAGTAAGAGAAAGTCACCTGAGAGTTGGAGGAAAGTTCTATAGCATCAAGTTTTGTGCAAGCAAAGATTAGAATTTCGAGGACGAAATTATTAAGGGGGAGAGAGTGTGAGACCCCGAAAATTCACTTGTCTTTATAACCCTTATATGAACTCACTTGCCTTTGATTCTTGGTTGCTTTAATGGTTGAATTTGAGCCAAGGAAGTGAATTTTGTTAAGAAAAGTTTCATATTCTCAAGTTGTTAGAAAATCTTGAAATTTTCGCGGGAGGCTCTGCGCAGCTTTGGGAAATTGGCTATAACTTCATACAGGAAAGTCGGAATTGTGTTCCGTTTGTTGTATTTTAAACTAGACTCATAGGGATTCCTACTGTATCAAATTCAGAGTTTGATTCAATCCCTAGAAATTCCAGAAAATTGGTAAAGTTGGCTGAAAATTCTATCCTGCACAAGTTACAATAGGAATGTTGTAGTAGCTTATGGTTCAATTTGGACCAACTTATGAACTAAATCTCTTTGAGGTGTCTTCCAAAGACTCTTAGTATTTGAAGTCTAGTTTTTAACAAGCCAAGTTGTATGAATTTTTTATATTTATAACTCAAGTTATGATTTTTCTAAAGGAAGGGCATAAGTTAGGGTTTTTGTGCATACTAGGGTTTTGGTGTGTGTTTTTATGTGCATTTTGGTAGTGTGATTGTGAGGACTTGTAAAATCCCTCATATTTTCTTAAAAATTCCCTTTTATTTGGAATCCATTATTTTACAATAGCTTTACTACTCATTCACTTCCTCAATAGTTACAATTAATCATAGAACCAAGGGTTTTCCCTTTACTTTCATCGTTAAGGTAAACTAGGGTTTTTACGTCTTTAGCAGCGTGAGTAATCGGCGCGGGGTATGCACTAGAATTGGTGATTAAGAGTGAGTTTTAGATAAGAAAAAGTGTGTGATTAGAAGTAATAATAATAAGTTAGTGAATTATAAGTTAAAACCCTAGTATGTGCGAAATAAGGAAAAACGGTGTGAACCGAAGTGTACCGTTTGTTACCGAGTGAGTACACCACTTGAACATTTCTTTATTACATTAATCTCCTTGTTATTAATTGACCAAAATCAGACCTAAATATCTTCTTAATGTAGCCGAAATTTTGGACTAAAAACAAGAGAGAAAAGAAAAAAATTGACTTCCAATCAAAAGGTGACGCTTGTCTAATTTTGACCCAAATGAATTCCTATCATCTTAACCTTCTTGAAGCTTCATTTCAGCCACCATTTCTGCACATTCCAGCCGTGAGGGTGAGAGAGAAAAGAGGGAAGAAACCATTCAATTTCCATCTTGATTTTTAGCTTGATTTGAGTGAAAATCCAAAATCTAAACCGATTAAACTCTCCCTTTAGTTCTTAAGAAGCTTTGTGTGGTGTAACTTTGGAGGGAAAGGTTGTGATTCTCTCTTGCAAGAAGCTTTGGTGAGGTATTATGGTTTCCCATCCTTTTCTTGCATTTAATCTTGTTAAAGTTTAGTTAGAAGCTCTTAATCTTGCCTTATGACGGTAAATTTGTTAGTTTGGAATGAGATGTTGGAGTATGCAGCTAGGGTTTACATTTTCAGCCTTGATTATGGTTATTTATCTAGTAATGGATGTTATAGAGTTAGTAATTGTTGGTTTTGATGATTGAATGCATATTGGATATGAAATTCTAGAGGAAAAGTTCAAATTCCAGAAATTGAAACTAACCTGTTTAGCTTCTGACCTATTTAATTCGTCCATGTTAGAGACCTAATTAGGCTTAGATCAAAACATGAAAGTTGTAGAAAATGATGTTATATATCTACCTGAAAAATTTCAGCTGAATCGGAGCACTGTATCATGTGAAATGATAGAAATACCCCTGACTGCCAAATGCCCTGTTTTGTGGACAGTTTTCTATCTTCTCGGTGATTGCACATTTTGATATTGAAAACGCACAAATTGGTTGTTTATGTCTTCATAAGACTTGTATTTCTCTGTCTTAACTTCGAAACTATTTGCCTTTAAACTTGATTCCCAGTTGCCTTATTACGACTTGTGCTGTAATTGGATTATTTTGAGCCTAGTTGAAGGGCTATTGTGGTAGCATTGCCTATGTATGACATTGGGGCTGATTTGAGAAAAATAATGAAGCTATAAATGGCTGGAAAATAGGTAAACACAAGGGGCATGCCGCCAAATTTTCATTAGAGGTATAAACCAGTCTTTGGAGTTTTGGTTCTGTAATCGGTAAATTTGACCTAGATCCATTGAAAACCGGATTGAGTTGTCTTCATGAAAGTTGTAACCCTTTGTCTTAGCTTCGAGACGCTACCTAGTACAGCTTGATCCGATAACCACAGTGCTAGTTATGGTCAAAACCGTGTAACCCGTTTTCATACCATTTTCATTTCCGCGCACGCGCACATGCATTTCTTGGCCGTTTTTGCCGTTTTGGCCGTTTTAGTCCTTATATCCATTTGTGATGGTTGTTTGACTGATGGTTGAGTATAATCTTCTGTCACAGGCAGTGACGAACAGGACGGAGTCGGTGGACCCGTATAAAGTGCCTTGATTTACGTGCTAACTATTTTGAGTGAGTAATTGGGTTTATTTATGTGATAAATTGTCAAGGTGACTTGTATATGTTAAATGGGTACTTAGGCGAGGGTGTACTTTATCTCACTCGATCTAAGCTCATCCTTTGTTTTGATTTAATATGTAAGAATACATACCTTGTGTTGAGTATCACCCTTTTGCTGTGTGCTGTTGGGGTGATTACATGACTTGAGTTGAACCCCTTGTACTGTGTGCTGTTGGGGTGAGTACTTTGTTGAGGGATATCATCTATTGAGAGATTGGATATCTCAGGGTTTGGTTCCAACCCGATTCCAAGGGTAGACAGACTATTCGAACCAGCCGGAGCTTGGTCGAAGTTAGTTCTATGCTAACCTTGGGATTTCGTTCTTTGTTAAAGTTTTGTTTAAAGCTAAGTGATTTATTTTGCTCGAGCTGCTGTGTGCTGTTGACTGGCCAGCGGGGGTTGATAAGGTGAACGGGAAAAGTAAGTGGAGTCAACGGACCACGAGTATTTTGGTTGACAGAGTGTCAACAGGCATTCAAGCTCGGGGAATTGAACAGGCTTTGAAGCCACTCGTATCCTACCATTGTGATGTTACATTTCTGTCTATTGATGTGAAATATCTTGGTTTACATGTTTATTTGGATGTGATTTTACGTTTTTAGCCCCCTGATTATTCACTAAGCATATAACTTACCCAATTCCATTTGTTTTCCTTAGCAGGGGGTACGAGCGAGGCGTGAGACTTGTACAGAGTAGTCTAGTTTTGAAATTTTGAATGGTACTCGGTCTAGCACTCGACTAGGGTTGATTGGACTTGGATTGTAAACACATTAATGTATTTGGGCGTGTATAAGCCTTGTAACTGGATCTGAGCATCAATGTATATATTAAGTTTGAACTTGTTGTGTTACTTATTTGCTATGAATGTAAGTTATTTTCTCGAGTTTCGAGTGAGTGAGTCCTGGCGAGAGTTGGGCAGGCGATCTGCTAAACCCTTTGGTACGCCCTAGGGGGAGGTAGGGTCGTCACAAATGGTATCAGAGCCACTTCGCGTGGTCTCTGCGCGGAGTGAGTTTGGGCCAAGTGGTGTTATGGACTTGATTTCGTGAATGGGTGTAAAGGATTAAGTACTCTTTTGAGCATAAGTTACGAATCATGAAACGTTTTAGGTTTAAACCTTTATCGTGGTACTTTGGGGACAATAGTTAGGTATGTCAGGTAGGAATCTCTAATATGGGTGATTTACTCTTGGGACCGGCCGGCTCGAGTTGTGAATTGTCTTATTATGGATTCTTGTACTTGGGTACCAAATAGTGAAGAGCGCTAGAATAAGGGTCTGTATCTTGATTGCACTTGAGGTGAGTTTTGATCGCAAAGGTTAAGGTGTGGACGATTCTAACATTTGACGTAGTCATTGGACTGATCAAGGGGATTGGATCTCGGAGTGTTATCATGGACGAATCTAGCAATCGTCTGGCTAGGGTTTCTATAGAGGGTGTCCAGGTTGTAGAGTACGTCGAGAAATTTGCACGGAAGATTTGTTTCCTTCTCCTATGACTGTGAGGACTTGATAAGTATTTATTTCTTTGTTAAACTTCCCTAGCATATTAGCGTAACTTTTACGTGGTAAGATTTTCTCTCTAGGTAAACTTGTTGTAGTACTATCAGTAAGAGAAAGTCACCTGAGAGTTGGAGGAAAGTTCTATAGCATCAAGTTTTGTGCGAGCAAAGATTAGAATTTCGAGGACGAAATTATTTTAAGGGGGAGAGAGTGTGAGACCCCGAAAATTCACTTGTCTTTATAACCCTTATATGAACTCACTTGCCTTTGATTCTTGGTTGCTTTAATGGTTGAATTTGAGCCAAGGAAGTGAATTTTGTTAAGAAAAGTTTCATATTCTCAAGTTGTTAGAAAATCTTGAAATTTTCGCAGGAGGCTCTGCGCAGCTTTGGGAAATTGGCTATAACTTCGTACAGGAAAGTCGGAATTGTGTTCCGTTTGTTGTATTTAAAACTAGACTCATAGGGATTCCTACTGTATCAAATTCAGAGTTTGATTCAATCCCTAGAAATTCCAGAAAATTGGTAAAGTTGGCTGAAAATTCTATCCTGCACAAGTTACAATAGGAATGTTGTAGTAGCTTATGGTTCAATTTGGACCAACTTATGAACTAAATCTCTTTGAGGTGTCTTCCAAAGACTCTTAGTATTTGAAGCCTAGTTTTTAACAAGCCAAGTTGTACGAATTTTTTATATTTATAACTCAAGTTATGATTTTTCTAAAGGAAGGGCATATGTTAGGGTTTTTGTGCATACTAGGGTTTTGGTGTGTGTTTTTATGTGCATTTTGGTAGTGTGATTGTGAGGACTTGTAAAATCCCTCATATTTTCTTAAAAATTCCCTTTTATTTGGAATCCATTATTTTACAATAGCTTTACTACTCATTCACTTCCTCAATAGTTACAATTAATCATAGAACCAAGGGTTTTCCCTTTACTTTCATCGTTAAGGTAAACTAGGGTTTTTACGTCTTTAGCAGCGTGAGTAATCGGCGCGGGGTATGCACTAGAATTGGTGATTAAGAGTGAGTTTTAGATAAGAAAAAGTGTGTGATTAGAAGTAATAATAATAAGTTAGTGAATTATAAGTTAAAACCCTAGTATGTGCGAAATAAGGAAAAACGGTGTGAACCGAAGTGTACCGTTTGTTACCGAGTGAGTACACCACTTGAACATTTCTTTATTACATTAATCTCCTTGTTATTAATTGACCAAAATCAGACCTAAATATCTTCTTAATGTAGCCGAAATTTTGGACTAAAAACAAGAGAGAAAAGAAAAAAATTGACTTCCAATCAAAAGGTTACGCTTGTCTAATTTTGACCCAAATGAATTCCTATCATCTTAACCTTCTTGAAGCTTCATTTCAGCCACCATTTCTGCACATTCCAGCCATGAGGGTGAGAGAGAAAAGAGGGAAGAAACCATTCAATTTCCATCTTGATTTTTAGCTTGATTTGAGTGAAAATCCAAAATCTAAACCGATTAAACTCTCCCTTTAGTTCTTAAGAAGCTTTGTGTGGTGTAACTTTGGAGGGAAAGGTTGTGATTCTATCTTGCAAGAAGCTTTGGTGAGGTATTGTGGTTTCCCATCCTTTTCTTGCATTTAATCTTGTTAAAGTTTAGTTAGAAGCTCTTAATCTTGCCTTATGACGGTAAATTTGTTAGTTTGGAATGAGATGTTGGAGTATGCAGCTAGGGTTTACATTTTCAGCCTCGATTATGGTTATTTATCTAGTAATGGATGTTATAGAGTTAGTAATTGTTGGTTTTGATGATTGAATGCTTATTGGATATGAAATTCTAGAGGAAAAGTTCAAATTCCAGAAATTGAAACTAACCTGTTTAGCTTCTGACCTATTTAATTCGTCCATGTTAGAGACCTAATTAGGCTTAGATCAAAACATGAAAGTTGTAGAAAATGATGTTATATATCTACCTGAAAAATTTCAGATGAATCGGAGCACTGTATCATGTGAAATGATAGAAATACCCCTGACTGCCAAATGCCCTGTTTTGTGGACAGTTTTCTATCTTCTCGGTGATTGCACATTTTGATATTGAAAACGCACAAATTGGTTGTTTTTGTCTTCATAAGACTTGTATTTCTCTGTCTTAACTTCGAAACTATTTGCCTTTAAACTTGATTCCCAGTTGCCTTATTACGACTTGTGCTGTAATTGGATTATTTTGAGCCTAGTTGAAGGGCTATTGTGGTAGCATTGCCTATGTATGACATTGGGGCTGATTTGAGAAAAATAATGAAGCTATAAATGGCTGGAAAATAGGTAAACACAAGGGGCATGCCGCCAAATTTTCATTAGAGGTATAAACCAGTCTTTGGAGTTTTGGTTCTGTAATCGGTAAATTTGACCTAGATCCATTGAAAACCGGATTGAGTTGTCTTCATGAAAGTTGTAACCCTTTGTCTTAGCTTCGAGACGCTACCTAGTACAGCTTGATCCGATAACCACAGTGCTAGTTATGGTCAAAACCGTGTAACCCGTTTTCATACCATTTTCATTTCCGCGCACGCGCACATGCATTTCTTGGCCGTTTTTGCCGTTTTGGCCGTTTTAGTCCTTATATCCATTTGTGATGGTTTTTTGACTGATGGTTGAGTATAATCTTCTGTCACAGGCAGTGACGAACAGGACGGAGTCGGTGGACCCGTATAAAGTGCCTTGATTTACGTGCTAACTATTTTGAGTGAGTAATTGGGTTTATTTATGTGATAAATTGTCAAGGTGATTTGTTTATGTTAAATGGGTACTTAGGAGAGGGTGTACTTTATCTCACTCGATCTAAGCTCATCCTTTGTTTTGATTTAATATGTAAGAATACATACCTTGTGTTGAGTATCACCCTTTTGATGTGTGCTGTTGGGGTGATTACATGACTTGAGTTGAACCCCTTGTACTGTGTGCTGTTGGGGTGAGTACTTTGTTGAGGGATATCATCTATTGAGAGATTGGATATCTCAGGGTTTGGTTCCAACCCGATTCCAAGGGTAGACAGACTATTCGAACCAGCCGGAGCTTGGTCGAAGTTAGTTCTATGCTAACCTTGGGATTTCGTTCTTTGTTAAAGTTTTGTTTAAAGCTAAGTGATTTATTTTGCTCGAGCTGCTGTGTGCTGTTGACTGGCCAGCGGGGGTTGATAAGGTGAACGGGAAAAGTAAGTGGAGTCAACGGACCACGAGTATTTTGGTTGACAGAGTGTCAACAGGCATTCAAGCTCGGGGAATTGAACTGGCTTTGAAGCCACTCGTATCCTACCATTGTGATGTTACATTTCTGTCTATTGATGTGAAATATCTTGGTTTACATGTTTATTTGGATGTGATTTTACGTTTTTAGCCCCCTGATTATTCACTAAGCATATAACTTACCCAATTCCATTTGTTTTCCTTAGCAGGGGGTACGAGCGAGGCGTGAGACTTGTACAGAGTAGTCTAGTTTTGAAATTTTGAATGGTACTCGGTCTAGCACTCGACTAGGGTTGATTGGACTTGGATTGTAAACACATTAATGTATTTGGGCGTGTATAAGCCTTGTAACTGGATCTGAGCATCGATGTATATATTAAGTTTGAACTTGTTGTGTTACTTATTTGCTATGAATGTAAGTTATTTTCTCGAGTTTCGAGTGAGTGAGTCCTGGCGAGAGTTGGGCAGGCGATCTGCTAAACCCTTTGGTACGCCCTAGGGGGAGGTAGGGTCGTCACAAATGGTATCAGAGCCACTTCGCGTGGTCTCTGCGCGGAGTGAGTTTGGGCCAAGTGGTGTTATGGACTTGATTTCGTGAATGGGTGTAAAGGATTAAGTACTCTTTTGAGCATAAGTTACGAATCATGAAACGTTTTAGGTTTAAACCTTTATCGTGGTACTTTGGGGACAATAGTTAGGTATGTCAGGTAGGAATCTCTAATATGGGTGATTTACTCTTGGGACCGGCCGGCTCGAGTTGTGAATTGTCTTATTATGTATTCTTGTACTTGGGTACCAAATAGTGAAGAGCGCTAGAATAAGGGTCTGTATCTTGATTGCACTTGAGGTGAGTTTTGATGGCAAAGGTTAAGGTGTGGACGATTCTAACATTTGACCTAGTCATTGGACTGATCAAGGGGATTGGATCTCGGAGTGTTATCATGGACGAATCTAGCAATCGTCTGGCTAGGGTTTCTATAGAGGGTGTCCAGGTTGTAGAGTACGTCGAGAAATTTGCACGGAAGATTTGTTTCCTTCTCCTATGACTGTGAGGACTTGATAAGTATTTATTTCTTTGTTAAACTTCCCTAGCATATTAGCGTAACTTTTACGTGGTAAGATTTTCTCTCTAGGTAAACTTGTTGTAGTAGTATCAGTAAGAGAAAGTCACCTGAGAGTTGGAGGAAAGTTCTATAGCATCAAGTTTTGTGCGAGCAAAGATTAGAATTTCGAGGACGAAATTATTTTAAGGGGGAGAGAGTGTGAGACCCCGAAAATTCACTTGTCTTTATAACCCTTATATGAACTCACTTGCCTTTGATTCTTGGTTGCTTTAATGGTTGAATTTGAGCCAAGGAAGTGAATTTTGTTAAGAAAAGTTTCATATTCTCAAGTTGTTAGAAAATCTTGAAATTTTCGCAGGAGGCTCTGCGCAGCTTTGGGAAATTGGCTATAACTTCGTACAGGAAAGTCGGAATTGTGTTCCGTTTGTTGTATTTAAAACTAGACTCATAGGGATTCCTACTGTATCAAATTCAGAGTTTGATTCAATCCCCAGAAATTCCAAAAAATTGGTAAAGTTGGCTGAAAATTCTATCCTGCACAAGTTACAATAGGAATGTTGTAGTAGCTTATGGTTCAATTTGGACCAACTTATGAACTAAATCTCTTTGAGGTGTCTTCCAAAGACTCTTAGTATTTGAAGTCTAGTTTTTAACAAGCCAAGTTGTATGAATTTTTTATATTTATAACTCAAGTTATGATTTTTCTAAAGGAAGGGCATAAGTTAGGGTTTTTGTGCATACTAGGGTTTTGGTGTGTGTTTTTATGTGCATTTTGGTAGTGTGATTGTGAGGACTTGTAAAATCCCTCATATTTTCTTAAAAATTCCCTTTTATTTGGAATCCATTATTTTACAATAGCTTTACTACTCATTCACTTCCTCAATAGTTACAATTAATCATAGAACCAAGGGTTTTCCCTTTACTTTCATCGTTAAGGTAAACTAGGGTTTTTACGTCTTTAGCAGCGTGAGTAATCGGCGCGGGGTATGAACTAGAATTGGTGATTAAGAGTGAGTTTTAGATAAGAAAAAGTGTGTGATTAGAAGTAATAATAATAAGTTAGTGAATTATAAGTTAAAACCCTAGTATGTGCGAAATAAGGAAAAACGGTGTGAACCGAAGTGTACCGTTTGTTACCGAGTGAGTACACCACTTGAACATTTCTTTATTACATTAATCGTCTTCTTTGTATTAATTGACCAAAAATCAACCAAATATCTTCTTAATGGTAGCCGAAATTTTGGACTTAAATAACAAGAGAGAAGAAAAAAAACTTGACGTTTCCAAGTCAAAATGGTGACGCTTTTCTAATTTTGACCCCAAATGAATTCTCTATCATCTTAACCTTCTAATGAAGACTTCATTCAGCCACCATCTGCACATTTCAGCCTGTTGTAGGGTCAGAGGAGAGAAAAGGGGGAAGAAACCATGCAATTTGCCGATACTTGTATTTTTATGCTTGATTTGAGTGAAAATCCATAAATTTTTAAACCGATTAAAGCTCTCAGCTGATAATGTTTAGGTTCCCTTGTAGTTGCCTTAAGAATGCATATTGTGTGGATGTAGATCCGTGAGGGAGGTGAGGACTAGCCCCACTTTCCCCTAAGGCGGAACCAAAGGTGTTAGCGGACTGCTGCCCAGCGTCTCGCGCAGGACAATACCGGTACAGTTTATCGATCGATTCGTATAACGTTCGGTAACCTATCCCATGCACGTAACAAGTCAAAAGAGTCAAAATGTTAAAAAAACGAAAACAAATTATGCCGAAGAGGAGAGGTGATGCACGGCCACGTCAGAATACCGGGAATTCTGCGCCGGATTGACTAGCAAGATGACTATTTCGTTTCAATAATTTTGCCTTTGCCGTGAAAGATCGCAAAATCGATTCTGAAAGTTCAGCCCAAACATCAGAGCCAAGCATGATATACAGTTGAAATCAACTATTCCAAGCCAAATCGCATTACCAAAATATCCCAACTTTAATCCATAGCATGTACAAAACAATTACAAAACCAAACATTGTGAAGGAGACAAGAGACTACTTAGGGTCACTCAAGGAAGCTATTCAAAATAACATGTACATGAGCTCAACTTGTCGATTCAACTGATGACAATCTTTTCCCAAAAGTGTTCATTTTTTCCTGTAAGGGAAAACAAATGGAACGGACTGTAAGTGTTGGAGCTAAAGACTCAGCTGATGCAAAAACTATCTACATATTAGCAGTTTTAAGATCACATAAGCTATAACACCATTCAGTCAAGTTATACAATTTCGAAGTTAAAGCAATCATGTGAAAGGATACGGTCGGCTCTCAAGAGCCCATTTCCACGCTACATTCTTGATCCACAGCTGCATTGACCCGGTCCGTCGATGTTAAAAGTACCAACACCAGTGTAGACCTTCTATTCACTTCCATCCTTTCCAGCCCAACCATACCCCAACCGGGCCCGCACTCCATTCAGTCATTTTGGTAATACTCGAGTTTACCGGAACCAAGGGTCTCATTACCACAAGGTTCCCCAGTACAGTCCCCGTGGCAATTCAATCTTCACGACCAAGCCCTCGCCGGCTCGATCCAATTGACTACCAAACGGGGTTGAGCTCAGTAATGCATTATGGCCGTTGGACATCGTCCAAACGACATCAATTCAGTTTCCATGAAATGGAATTCACTAACCAATATATCAAGTTCAGTAATGCAATAAGACGGTAACCAATCAGTGACAATATCAAAGGAGGTGAGGGCGGTCAAGTACACCCTCACCTTGATCAATTTCAATATCCAAGTAAGCCATTAAGGCATCACATAACATTTAACAAGCCACATAGTAATCCATCAAGTGAGTAGTATACTCACCAAGCAAGTAAGTGGTATTTCATGTACCACGATCACCAAGCCGTCGAGCACTACCTTCAAGCCCTAGAACATGGAACACATACAATGAGACTCGAGAACGAGTCACCAAACAATGCTAAACACAACCCCAATAGGGTTTCACATGCATAAGTAGGCATGATAGCAAACCAGAAATTAAGATATGGCCTTAACTTAAGCCTCGATAGAAAAACCGTGTTTGATCTTATAATGCGGTAATGGCGTCAAATTCACTACGGTTATCGGTTGGGGGTGTAAGACCCACCATTTCGAAGCTATGAAACAGGGCTACAACAATGTAGAAGGGCACTCAATCCAGTTCCTAGCTTAACTAGGTCAAAAGTGCAAAATACTAAACCAGAATTACCAAAACAGGTTTGCAAATCACCAAAAACTGTAATCAGTATATCTCAGTCCATACAAGTCCAATTGCCGAAATTCTAAAGGAATATGTTAGCTAAGTCATCCAGATACATTTCATCAGAAGACACCAACTCCAAAATCCAAACCAATTCCAGTCAAAATAGCCAATTACTATCGCCGTTTTCGCATTCTGTCCAAAGCAGAACAGCTACAGTAATTTCGTCATAACTCACTCCACACTAATCCAAATGCCCTGAAATTTTACAGGTATCTCCATCACATCAATACCTACAACTTTCATGTTTTAAGCAAAGTCAAATTCGGCCTCTAACCCAGTGATCAAAAACCGGACAGAATTGGGGAATTAAGAACCCTAACTTTTCAATTTCACACCAAATCCAAAATTAGTTGCATTTTCCTATCCAATACACCTCATAGAGTCATTATCAACCATTACAATTCATCATACAAGGCCACAACATATAATTCATATTAAACCAGAAAAATTCCCAATAAAATAAAAACTTCACCAAAACAAGCCAAACCAAGAGATAAACCACATTTTCAACCACTTAAGCCACTTCTAAGCATCATGTAACCATTATTGAAGGTAGTAGGGTGTTCAAGCAACACTTACCAAGAGATCAAGAGAGAGAGGGATGTAGGACACCTTTGCTCTTCAAACAAAGTTCACCAAACAACTTGCTAGCACTAGAAGGAAGAAATTTATGGAGTAAAAACTAAGTTAAGCAAGTGGTTTAGTTGATTTGAGCTTGGAGTTGGCTAGAATATTGAAGAGTTTTGTCTTTCTTCTTGCTTAGGGAGGGCCGGCCATGGAGGAAGAAAATGAGAGAATTTTTGGTGAATTTTTTTGAAGATATTTACTTATTTGGGTCAAAAGTCAAAAAAAATGTCAAAAGGTGAATAGTAACTCTTAAAGTAAGACTAATGACATGGTGACAAGTGGCACTACATTAAATGCAATCTTATCATTTTTATTCTCTCTCACATCAATCACTTCACACACACTACTTATCTCTTAACACCCGATAAATTTTAAACAGTATCCGAAATTTAACCTTATTGGCCGAATTTTTCCGAACTTTTCGCACTAGTGGGTCCCACGTCCACTATTTACTCTTAATTTTCTAAAAATTCTCCAATGCTAGAAAAATCATCTAAAAACTATAATTACTCATAAAATCCACTAAGAAAATATTTCTAAGCCAGAAAATGCAGAAAACATGCAATTAAGGGGAAAATAAACCCTAGGAAAATATTAGGGCAAAACGGGTTCTCACACTCTCTCCCCCTTAAAAGAATTTCGTCCCCGAAATTCCTTATCATTGACTACTCCGGGATTAAATTGAGCAGTATACTGATCTGTACCCCTTCACTGGCCAGGTTCATTAAATTCTTACCTTCCACGTCCTCTGATGAGTCAACATCTAAGGAGTACACCCGAGAAGACACGTTCGATCCATCCTTGTCCCCCTTCGACTGGTCAGGGTGGGTCGTGGTTGGTGGCAGAGTCCCTTGCCTCTCGCGCAGGCGAGCTGGACAGTTAGCAATTTGATGTTCGGCATTCCCACAGAGCAAGCATTTTCCTCCTTTCCTCCAGCAATTGTCCTCCGAGTGGTTTAATTTTCCGCAATACCCGCAGGGTCCGCGTGCTGCAGAAGCTGAGCCTCCTCTTGACGGCCTCTCTGGTGACATTTCCGGCATCCTCACTCCTCCCGTTCCCCGCCCAAATTTGGGAGGGATACTTTCATCCTCCAGTCCCGAATTGTTTCCAGGAAATCCTCTCTTTTTCGCCTGAAAGGTTTTCACCTGGAGCCTAGCATTCTCTACTCGTTGTGCCTTCTCCACTGCTTCGCTGAAGGCATTAATTTGGGCTGCCGCGAGGTCCTTCTGGATTTCTACGTTCAGCCCCTGGACAAATCGCCGTATTTTTAGTTGCTCGGTCATGATGAGTTCGGGCGCAAATTTGGATAGGCGGGTGAACTGGCTCTCATACTCCGCCACAGTTTGGGCTCCTTGGCGAAGTCGAATGAACTCGTCTTCCTTCCTCTCCTGAACTAGAGGAGGGAAAAACTTCGCATTGAACTCTCTGATGAAGTTCACCCAAGTCCTAGGTGTCTGTTCTCGTTCCCACTTCTGCCTAATGACGTTCCACCAGGAACGGGCTGCCCCTTCAAGCTGGAACACGGCAAAAGTCACCTGCCGTTCGTCAGGGTAGTGTAAGGCTGCAAAAATGTCTACCATCTTCTCAAGCCATTTCTCAGCCACATCAGGGTCGGGTCCCCCAACAAATTTCGGCGGAGCGAACTTTTGGAAACGTTCGAGAGCTCTATCCTCGCTCTCAATATGATGGCCAGGGTTTCCGGGATTTCCAGGGTTCGGGTTTGGGTTCTGGGCTTGTTGCTGC
>NW_020863473.1:0-22219 GCF_003713205.1 Coffea eugenioides | reverse complement strand
AGAAGATGTACCTGGATGCCATTCAGGTAAAAAAAAAATGTTGGGTTGATGAGTTTTCAGATTTTTGGATCTTATACCTAAGTCAGCTTTTGAATGACTTAGATTCAAGTCTAACACGTGTGTTTTTCTAAGAATCTCAGAAAGGACTTGTGTTACTTCTTTATATCGTGTTTATAGCGTTGAAAAAAGGAAGAAACAATCTGACTTTGTCTTTAGCATGTTGAGTTCTAAAAGTTCCCAGTACCTTTTTTCCTCTCTATTTCACTTTTAATAGTGTTTTGATTGGACTTAGATTACTGAATCGATTTAGATGCTCCGAGTGTTTGTTTATATTTTGCATTTGTTGGGATATTCATATGGCAGATTTAGTGCTTATTTGTATTGGGTTTACTGAACATTAATTGTTCCCTTAATCAGTGGTTTTATTTTGTCTTTCGGGTTGTTCATTTTAGGGTTGGCTAATGTGATTTTGGACATTGACGTACAAGATCATGAAAAGAAAAGCACACTTAGAGGAGGTACGTATCCATTTTCTTACGACTGGAATATGTTAAGAAATGGGCTTAATTTCTTTTAGGTAGATTTCTTGTTTTGTGTGGAAGTAACTAGTTTTCTAATTGATTTTAGTTACTTGAAGTAGTAGCCAAGAAATATTCTATTTAGTTTAGAATTAGAAGTTATTTCCTACAAATGTAGGGATTAGAATTGGTTTCCTATTGTTATTTGATTTTTGGCCAAATAATATTCCCTATAAATAGGTGGGTTGGCATACTACACAGATATACACAAGGGCACACAAGATGGCATCATGTAACCTTATACATGGGATGAGAGATGGTATACAAAGGTTGGACTTGGGTTCAAGTTGTATTCTTGTATAGGATTTTTCTCTCATAATAAATAATGGGTTTCTCTCCATGGACGTAGGCTCAATGGTGGAGCGGAATCACGTTAAATACTGTGTGTCGTTTATCTTTCATGCTTGTGGCTTGTTTGCTCATTAAATTGTTGTGTGATTGAAATCTCAATAGTTGTTTGTTCCGCATTTGGATCCTAGCAAAATATACTGGACTGGAATATATGTGGCTATTATTGTTGTTATAGTTTTATGTGAATAGACTGACTATTATGTGATACTATATGAAGGTGCTTCAGTTTGCAGGGGTTGAAAAATTCACCCCCGAGGTGGGTGAACAACTTGACATGGAAAAACATTCTGTCGTTCATCTTGTACTTGATCTAAAGAATCCTCCGGGCATGATAGTTCAAGTTTTTGAGGAGGGATACATTTGCAATGGGCGGATTCTTAGACGCGCAAAGGTAGGAGTCTCACGTGCTGTGGAGACCAGGGGAAGAAGCAAAAACGCATGAGTGAGATTATGAGATATGACTATTGTAGTATGTTTTAGACTCCACTTTATAGTACGTTCTACTTTTGAGACATTTCGCAAGTTTGCAAAGTTGCAAAAACTAGTTTCATTTCATGGTTGATGTACTTTATCAATGGTAATTAGGTAATGTGGATAATATCTGCTTCCGTGGTTGCCAAGAAAATGAAATTTTGTGCTATATAATCAACATGCAATCCCTAATATTTGCTTTCCTAGATAATAATGCTACAAAAAATGGGATCTTGTGCTATATAATCTGCATGTTATCGTTACTTCGTTCTTGATTTCCTTCTTCACAATGTGATTGATTAAATGCGATGAAGTACCACAACAGCAATTTTTTCTCCTTTTGTTTCTTTCTGCTTGGTGACCTTCTTTTTTTTAGGGAAAATGACCTGTTTCATCCCTCACATTTCGCAAAAATATTCTTTTCGTCTCTCACTTTTAAAATGAAATAAATTCGTCCCTGACATTTAAAAATTAAAGCTATTACATCCCTGAACCTAATTTTCAATCTGAATCAAACCATCCAATAACCCAGTAATAAATTTCGAAAATAAAATTGATAGATCATTTGGTCAATTTCATCTTATTCACATGGCATTTATTAAACCAAAAAAATGAAACAAGCATGGAATGTTGATGAGCTGAATGAGTTAAACCATGATTAAAAATGTAGAAATGTGAAGAAGACTGTCAGAAAGAGTGAAAGAAAGGTTATACTGGCACTCAAAAAAGAGGCTGCTCAGCCCACCAAAAATTTGAAAGAGTTGATAAAAACCCATGACAAACAAAACTCATCTTCTTGGTTTTAGACCGACAAAAGGTTCAACCTTCTCCAAGCGAAACCAGAAAGTTTTCAGAATGAGGCTGAGGTGAAGGATAAGATGTACCTGGATGCCATTGAGGTAAAAAAAAATGTTGGGTTGATGAGTATTCGGATTTTTGGATCTTATACCTAAGTCAGCTTTCGAATGGCTTAGATTCAAGACTAACATGTGTGTTTTTCTAAGAATGAGCAGGTGTAAACTTCACCTCATGCTAAAGTCCAGTGAGATAAACCACAAAAAAGAAAAATTAAGAACCATGAAATTTAGAAATTTTTGGTTCTAAGAATTTTACTCTAGTTTTTATTGCATCATTTACAAATTAATTATAATGTGTATGTATGACTTGATGGTAATCTAATATTTTAAAAAATTAATTGATGTTGATCGTGTTTTTAACTGCTTCTAATTGTGTAAAGGTTAATTTTAAAAAATCAGAATAAAAAAGCACAAAAAAAAATCTTATTTTTAATCTTTCTTTGGGGTGAACAAATTAAGTAGCAAGTTTGTACAGAAAAGTTGTATTGTTTGTATAGCTCAACTGTTGCACTAGCACACATCAGCTTAGCTTCCTATCAAAATGACAAAATCCCCCTTAGACCAACCTATTCTATCTATTAAATAAATACAACCCAAGGCAACTTTTCACCAAAATTTTATCTTTTTATAACCTTTTTCAAACACATAAAAAACGATGCCAGTTTTTCCTGATTTTGGTTGCATGAAAGTTCTTCCTCATTTTGGTGGCATGGCTCAAAAGTTTGTTTGGATAGCTAAAAAGTTTGGAAAGGAGATGGCTTCTAGTCCTAATACGATAGGGTTTTGTGCTAGCAATACCCTTTCTATTTTGATAGCTGTGACACAAATGGAATAAGCAAGGAATGTTGATAAGCAGAATGAGTTAAATCATGATGAAAGATGTGGGGAGATGAAGAAGACTGTCAGAGAGAGTAAAAGAAAGATTATACTTGCAGTCAAAAAAGAGGCTACTCAGCTCACAAAAAATTTGAAAGAGTTGATGAAAACCCGTGACAAACAATACTCATCTTTTTGGTTTTGGACCGACAAAAGGATCAACCTTCTCCAAGCGAAGATATAAAGTTTTGAGATGGAGGCTGAGGTGAAGGAGAAGATGTACCTGGATGCCATTCAGGTAAAAAAAAAATGTTGGGTTGATGAGTTTTCAGATTTTTGGATCTTATACCTAAGTCAGCTTTTGAATGACTTAGATTCAAGTCTAACACGTGTGTTTTTCTAAGAATCTCAGAAAGGACTTGTGTTACTTCTTTATATCGTGTTTATAGCGTTGAAAAAAGGAAGAAACAATCTGACTTTGTCTTTAGCATGTTGAGTTCTAAAAGTTCCCAGTACCTTTTTTCCTCTCTATTTCACTTTTAATAGTGTTTTGATTGGACTTAGATTACTGAATCGATTTAGATGCTCCGAGTGTTTGTTTATATTTTGCATTTGTTGGGATATTCATATGGCAGATTTAGTGCTTATTTGTATTGGGTTTACTGAACATTAATTGTTCCCTTAATCAGTGGTTTTATTTTGTCTTTCGGGTTGTTCATTTTAGGGTTGGCTAATGTGATTTTGGACATTGACGTACAAGATCATGAAAAGAAAAGCACACTTAGAGGAGGTACGTATCCATTTTCTTACGACTGGAATATGTTAAGAAATGGGCTTAATTTCTTTTAGGTAGATTTCTTGTTTTGTGTGGAAGTAACTAGTTTTCTAATTGATTTTAGTTACTTGAAGTAGTAGCCAAGAAATATTCTATTTAGTTTAGAATTAGAAGTTATTTCCTACAAATGTAGGGATTAGAATTGGTTTCCTATTGTTATTTGATTTTTGGCCAAATAATATTCCCTATAAATAGGTGGGTTGGCATACTACACAGATATACACAAGGGCACACAAGATGGCATCATGTAACCTTATACATGGGATGAGAGAGGGTTCTTGGGAGATGAGAGATGGTATACAAAGGTTGGACTTGGGTTCAAGTTGTATTCTTGTATAGGATTTTTCTCTCATAATAAATAATGGGTTTCTCTCCATGGACGTAGGCTCAATGGTGGAGCCGAATCACGTTAAATACTGTGTGTCGTTTATCTTTCATGCTTGTGGCTTGTTTGCTCATTAAATTGTTGTGTGATTGAAATCTCAATAGTTGTTTGTTCCGCATTTGGATCCTAGCAAAATATACTGGACTGGAATATATGTGGCTATTATTGTTGTTATAGTTTTATGTGAATAGACTGACTATTATGTGATACTATATGAAGGTGCTTCAGTTTGCAGGGGTTGAAAAATTCACCCCCGAGGTGGGTGAACAACTTGACATGGAAAAACATTCTGTCGTTCATCTTGTACTTGATCTAAAGAATCCTCCGGGCATGATAGTTCAAGTTTTTGAGGAGGGATACATTTGCAATGGGCGGATTCTTAGACGCGCAAAGGTAGGAGTCTCACGTGCTGTGGAGACCAGGGGAAGAAGCAAAAACGCATGAGTGAGATTATGAGATATGACTATTGTAGTATGTTTTAGACTCCACTTTATAGTACGTTCTACTTTTGAGACATTTCGCAAGTTTGCAAAGTTGCAAAAACTAGTTTCATTTCATGGTTGATGTACTTTATCAATGGTAATTAGGTAATGTGGATAATATCTGCTTCCGTGGTTGCCAAGAAAATGAAATTTTGTGCTATATAATCAACATGCAATCCCTAATATTTGCTTTCCTAGATAATAATGCTACAAAAAATGGGATCTTGTGCTATATAATCTGCATGTTATCGTTACTTCGTTCTTGATTTCCTTCTTCACAATGTGATTGATTAAATGCGATGAAGTACCACAACAGCAATTTTTTCTCCTTTTGTTTCTTTCTGCTTGGTGACCTTCTTTTTTTTAGGGAAAATGACCTGTTTCATCCCTCACATTTCGCAAAAATATTCTTTTCGTCTCTCACTTTTAAAATGAAATAAATTCGTCCCTGACATTTAAAAATTAAAGCTATTACATCCCTGAACCTAATTTTCAATCTGAATCAAACCATCCAATAACCCAGTAATAAATTTCGAAAATAAAATTGATAGATCATTTGGTCAATTTCATCTTATTCACATGGCATTTATTAAACCAAAAAAATGAAACAAGCATGGAATGTTGATGAGCTGAATGAGTTAAACCATGATTAAAAATGTAGAAATGTGAAGAAGACTGTCAGAAAGAGTGAAAGAAAGGTTATACTGGCACTCAAAAAAGAGGCTGCTCAGCCCACCAAAAATTTGAAAGAGTTGATAAAAACCCATGACAAACAAAACTCATCTTCTTGGTTTTAGACCGACAAAAGGTTCAACCTTCTCCAAGCGAAACCAGAAAGTTTTCAGAATGAGGCTGAGGTGAAGGATAAGATGTACCTGGATGCCATTGAGGTAAAAAAAAATGTTGGGTTGATGAGTATTCGGATTTTTGGATCTTATACCTAAGTCAGCTTTCGAATGGCTTAGATTCAAGACTAACATGTGTGTTTTTCTAAGAATGAGCAGGTGTAAACTTCACCTCATGCTAAAGTCCAGTGAGATAAACCACAAAAAAGAAAAATTAAGAACCATGAAATTTAGAAATTTTTGGTTCTAAGAATTTTACTCTAGTTTTTATTGCATCATTTACAAATTAATTATAATGTGTATGTATGACTTGATGGTAATCTAATATTTTAAAAAATTAATTGATGTTGATCGTGTTTTTAACTGCTTCTAATTGTGTAAAGGTTAATTTTAAAAAATCAGAATAAAAAAGCACAAAAAAAAATCTTATTTTTAATCTTTCTTTGGGGTGAACAAATTAAGTAGCAAGTTTGTACAGAAAAGTTGTGTTGTTTGTATAGCTCAACTGTTGCACTAGCACACATCAGCTTAGCTTCCTATCAAAATGACAAAATCCCCCTTAGACCAACCTATTCTATCTATTAAATAAATACAACCCAAGGCAACTTTTCACCAAAATTTTATCTTTTTATAACCGTTTTCAAACACATAAAAAACGATGCCAGTTTTTCCTGGCATTTGGTTGCATGAAGTTCTTCCTCTTTTTGGTGGCATGCCTCAAAAGTTGTTTGGATAGCCACAAGATTTTGGAGAAGGAGAGTGGCTTCTAGTCCTAATAACGATAGGGTTTTTTTTGTGCAGCAATACACCTTTCCTATTTTGAATAGCTGTGTACAGCAATGGAATAAGCAAGGAATGTTGATAAGCAGAAAATGAGTTAAGATCATGGATTAGACACAGTATTGTGAGGTGAGATTGAAGAAACTGTCAGAGAGAGTAACAAGAACAAAGGATTATACCTTCAGTCAAAAAAGAGGCTACTCGCAGCTCCACAAAAAAAGTTTTCGAAAGAGTTGATGAAAAACCCGGACAAACAATATCCATCTTCTTTGAGGTTTTGGACCCGACAAAAGGATCCAACTTCCAAGCGAAGATATAAATTTTGAGAGTGGAGGCTGAGGTGAAGGAGAAGATGTACTGGATGCATTCCAGGTAAAAAAAATAAATGTTGGGTTGATGAGTTTTTGCAGATTTTATATGGATCTTGAATACTAAGTCAGCTTTTGAAATGACTTAGATTCAAGTCTAACAACGTGTGTTTTCCTAAGAATCTCAGAAGGACTTTTGTGGTTACCTCAAATCTTTATACTCGTGTTATAGCGTTGAAAAAAGGAAGAAACAATCTGACTTTGTCTTTAGCATGTTGAGTTCTAAAAGTTCCCAGTACCTTTTTTCCTCTCTATTTCACTTTTAATAGTGTTTTGATTGGACTTAGATTACTGAATCGATTTAGATGCTCCGAGTGTTTGTTTATATTTTGCATTTGTTGGGATATTCATATGGCAGATTTAGTGCTTATTTGTATTGGGTTTACTGAACATTAATTGTTCCCTTAATCAGTGGTTTTATTTTGTCTTTCGGGTTGTTCATTTTAGGGTTGGCTAATGTGATTTTGGACATTGACGTACAAGATCATGAAAAGAAAAGCACACTTAGAGGAGGTACGTATCCATTTTCTTACGACTGGAATATGTTAAGAAATGGGCTTAATTTCTTTTAGGTAGATTTCTTGTTTTGTGTGGAAGTAACTAGTTTTCTAATTGATTTTAGTTACTTGAAGTAGTAGCCAAGAAATATTCTATTTAGTTTAGAATTAGAAGTTATTTCCTACAAATGTAGGGATTAGAATTGGTTTCCTATTGTTATTTGATTTTTGGCCAAATAATATTCCCTATAAATAGGTGGGTTGGCATACTACACAGATATACACAAGGGCACACAAGATGGCATCATGTAACCTTATACATGGGATGAGAGAGGGTTCTTGGGAGATGAGAGATGGTATACAAAGGTTGGACTTGGGTTCAAGTTGTATTCTTGTATAGGATTTTTCTCTCATAATAAATAATGGGTTTCTCTCCATGGACGTAGGCTCAATGGTGGAGCCGAATCACGTTAAATACTGTGTGTCGTTTATCTTTCATGCTTGTGGCTTGTTTGCTCATTAAATTGTTGTGTGATTGAAATCTCAATAGTTGTTTGTTCCGCATTTGGATCCTAGCAAAATATACTGGACTGGAATATATGTGGCTATTATTGTTGTTATAGTTTTATGTGAATAGACTGACTATTATGTGATACTATATGAAGGTGCTTCAGTTTGCAGGGGTTGAAAAATTCACCCCCGAGGTGGGTGAACAACTTGACATGGAAAAACATTCTGTCGTTCATCTTGTACTTGATCTAAAGAATCCTCCGGGCATGATAGTTCAAGTTTTTGAGGAGGGATACATTTGCAATGGGCGGATTCTTAGACGCGCAAAGGTAGGAGTCTCACGTGCTGTGGAGACCAGGGGAAGAAGCAAAAACGCATGAGTGAGATTATGAGATATGACTATTGTAGTATGTTTTAGACTCCACTTTATAGTACGTTCTACTTTTGAGACATTTCGCAAGTTTGCAAAGTTGCAAAAACTAGTTTCATTTCATGGTTGATGTACTTTATCAATGGTAATTAGGTAATGTGGATAATATCTGCTTCCGTGGTTGCCAAGAAAATGAAATTTTGTGCTATATAATCAACATGCAATCCCTAATATTTGCTTTCCTAGATAATAATGCTACAAAAAATGGGATCTTGTGCTATATAATCTGCATGTTATCGTTACTTCGTTCTTGATTTCCTTCTTCACAATGTGATTGATTAAATGCGATGAAGTACCACAACAGCAATTTTTTCTCCTTTTGTTTCTTTCTGCTTGGTGACCTTCTTTTTTTTAGGGAAAATGACCTGTTTCATCCCTCACATTTCGCAAAAATATTCTTTTCGTCTCTCACTTTTAAAATGAAATAAATTCGTCCCTGACATTTAAAAATTAAAGCTATTACATCCCTGAACCTAATTTTCAATCTGAATCAAACCATCCAATAACCCAGTAATAAATTTCGAAAATAAAATTGATAGATCATTTGGTCAATTTCATCTTATTCACATGGCATTTATTAAACCAAAAAAATGAAACAAGCATGGAATGTTGATGAGCTGAATGAGTTAAACCATGATTAAAAATGTAGAAATGTGAAGAAGACTGTCAGAAAGAGTGAAAGAAAGGTTATACTGGCACTCAAAAAAGAGGCTGCTCAGCCCACCAAAAATTTGAAAGAGTTGATAAAAACCCATGACAAACAAAACTCATCTTCTTGGTTTTAGACCGACAAAAGGTTCAACCTTCTCCAAGCGAAACCAGAAAGTTTTCAGAATGAGGCTGAGGTGAAGGATAAGATGTACCTGGATGCCATTGAGGTAAAAAAAAATGTTGGGTTGATGAGTATTCGGATTTTTGGATCTTATACCTAAGTCAGCTTTCGAATGGCTTAGATTCAAGACTAACATGTGTGTTTTTCTAAGAATGAGCAGGTGTAAACTTCACCTCATGCTAAAGTCCAGTGAGATAAACCACAAAAAAGAAAAATTAAGAACCATGAAATTTAGAAATTTTTGGTTCTAAGAATTTTACTCTAGTTTTTATTGCATCATTTACAAATTAATTATAATGTGTATGTATGACTTGATGGTAATCTAATATTTTAAAAAATTAATTGATGTTGATCGTGTTTTTAACTGCTTCTAATTGTGTAAAGGTTAATTTTAAAAAATCAGAATAAAAAAGCACAAAAAAAAATCTTATTTTTAATCTTTCTTTGGGGTGAACAAATTAAGTAGCAAGTTTGTACAGAAAAGTTGTGTTGTTTGTATAGCTCAACTGTTGCACTAGCACACATCAGCTTAGCTTCCTATCAAAATGACAAAATCCCCCTTAGACCAACCTATTCTATCTATTAAATAAATACAACCCAAGGCAACTTTTCACCAAAATTTTATCTTTTTATAACCTTTTTCAAACACATAAAAAACGATGCCAGTTTTTCCTGATTTTGGTTGCATGAAAGTTCTTCCTCATTTTGGTGGCATGGCTCAAAAGTTTGTTTGGATAGCTAAAAAGTTTGGAAAGGAGATGGCTTCTAGTCCTAATACGATAGGGTTTTGTGCTAGCAATACCCTTTCTATTTTGATAGCTGTGACACAAATGGAATAAGCAAGGAATGTTGATAAGCAGAATGAGTTAAATCATGATGAAAGATGTGGGGAGATGAAGAAGACTGTCAGAGAGAGTAAAAGAAAGATTATACTTGCAATCAAAAAAGAGGCTACTCAGCTCACAAAAAATTTGAAAGAGTTGATGAAAACCCGTGACAAACAATACTCATCTTTTTGGTTTTGGACCGACAAAAGGATCACAGCTTACTCCAAGCGACAAAGAATATAAAAGGTTTTTGAGATGGAGGCTGAGGTGGAAGGAGAAGATGTAACCTTGGAGTGCCATTCCAGGTAAAAAAAAAATGTTGGGAGAGTGAGTTTTTCAGCACTCTCTCTCTCGCACTCTATACCTAGTTCAGCTTTTTTTGAAATGACTTAGATTCAAGTCTAGACACTGTGTGTGAGAGAGAGAGTCAGAAAGGACTTGTGTTACTTTCTTATATCGTGTTTATAGCGTTGAAAAGAAAGAAACAATCTTGAACTTTTGTCTTTAGCATGTTGAGTTCTTAAAAGTTCCAAGTACATTTTTTCACTCTACTATTTCACTTTTAATAGTGGTTTTGAAGTTGGATTTAGAATTTACAGTAATTCGATTTAGATGCTCCGAGTGTTGTGTTTATTATTTTGCACTGTTGGGATATTCAATATGGCAAAGATCTTAGTGCTTATTTGTTAATTGGGTATTTAACTGAACATGTAATTGTTTCCCCTTGAAATCAGTGGTTTTAATTTTTGGTCTTTTCGGGGTTGTTCATTTTAGGGTGGCCTAATGTGATTTTGGACATTGATCGTACAAGATCATGAAAAGAAAAGGCACCACTTAGAGGGAGGTACGTAATCCCATTTTCTTACGACTGGAATATGTTAAGAAATGGGCTAATTTCTTTTAGGTAGATTTCTTGTTTTGTGTGGAAGTAACTAGTTATTCTAATTGATTTAGTTTTACTTTGAGTACGTAGGCCAAAGAAATATTCTATTTAGTTTAGAATTAGACAGTTATTTCCTACCAAATGTAGGGATTAGGAAATTGGTTTTCCCTATTGTGTATTTGATTTTGGCCAAATAATATCCCTATAAAATAGGATGGGGTTGGCATAGGCTACACAGATATACACAAGGGCACACAAGAGGGCACAATGTAACCTTATAGCATGGATGAGAGGAGGGGTTTTCTTGGGAGATGAGAGATGGCATAAAAAGGTTGGACTTGGGTTCACGTTTGTTTATTCTTTGTATAGGATTTTTCTCTCATAATATAATAATGGGTTTCTCTCCATGGACGTAGGCTCAATGGTGGAGCGGAATCACGTTAAATACTGTGTGTCGTTTATCTTTCATGCTTGTGGCTTGTTTGCTCATTAAATTGTTGTGTGATTGAAATCTCAATAGTTGTTTGTTCCGCATTTGGATCCTAGCAAAATATACTGGACTGGAATATATGTGGCTATTATTGTTGTTATAGTTTTATGTGAATAGACTGACTATTATGTGATACTATATGAAGGTGCTTCAGTTTGCAGGGGTTGAAAAATTCACCCCCGAGGTGGGTGAACAACTTGACATGGAAAAACATTCTGTCGTTCATCTTGTACTTGATCTAAAGAATCCTCCGGGCATGATAGTTCAAGTTTTTGAGGAGGGATACATTTGCAATGGGCGGATTCTTAGACGCGCAAAGGTAGGAGTCTCACGTGCTGTGGAGACCAGGGGAAGAAGCAAAAACGCATGAGTGAGATTATGAGATATGACTATTGTAGTATGTTTTAGACTCCACTTTATAGTACGTTCTACTTTTGAGACATTTCGCAAGTTTGCAAAGTTGCAAAAACTAGTTTCATTTCATGGTTGATGTACTTTATCAATGGTAATTAGGTAATGTGGATAATATCTGCTTCCGTGGTTGCCAAGAAAATGAAATTTTGTGCTATATAATCAACATGCAATCCCTAATATTTGCTTTCCTAGATAATAATGCTACAAAAAATGGGATCTTGTGCTATATAATCTGCATGTTATCGTTACTTCGTTCTTGATTTCCTTCTTCACAATGTGATTGATTAAATGCGATGAAGTACCACAACAGCAATTTTTTCTCCTTTTGTTTCTTTCTGCTTGGTGACCTTCTTTTTTTTAGGGAAAATGACCTGTTTCATCCCTCACATTTCGCAAAAATATTCTTTTCGTCTCTCACTTTTAAAATGAAATAAATTCGTCCCTGACATTTAAAAATTAAAGCTATTACATCCCTGAACCTAATTTTCAATCTGAATCAAACCATCCAATAACCCAGTAATAAATTTCGAAAATAAAATTGATAGATCATTTGGTCAATTTCATCTTATTCACATGGCATTTATTAAACCAAAAAAATGAAACAAGCATGGAATGTTGATGAGCTGAATGAGTTAAACCATGATTAAAAATGTAGAAATGTGAAGAAGACTGTCAGAAAGAGTGAAAGAAAGGTTATACTGGCACTCAAAAAAGAGGCTGCTCAGCCCACCAAAAATTTGAAAGAGTTGATAAAAACCCATGACAAACAAAACTCATCTTCTTGGTTTTAGACCGACAAAAGGTTCAACCTTCTCCAAGCGAAACCAGAAAGTTTTCAGAATGAGGCTGAGGTGAAGGATAAGATGTACCTGGATGCCATTGAGGTAAAAAAAAATGTTGGGTTGATGAGTATTCGGATTTTTGGATCTTATACCTAAGTCAGCTTTCGAATGGCTTAGATTCAAGACTAACATGTGTGTTTTTCTAAGAATGAGCAGGTGTAAACTTCACCTCATGCTAAAGTCCAGTGAGATAAACCACAAAAAAGAAAAATTAAGAACCATGAATTTAGAAATTTTTGGTTCTAAGAATTTTACTCTAGTTTTTATTGCATCATTTACAAATTAATTATAATGTGTATGTATGACTTGATGGTAATCTAATATTTTAAAAAATTAATTGATGTTGATCGTGTTTTTAACTGCTTCTAATTGTGTAAAGGTTAATTTTAAAAAATCAGAATAAAAAAGCACAAAAAAAAATCTTATTTTTAATCTTTCTTTGGGGTGAACAAATTAAGTAGCAAGTTTGTACAGAAAAGTTGTGTTGTTTGTATAGCTCAACTGTTGCACTAGCACACATCAGCTTAGCTTCCTATCAAAATGACAAAATCCCCCTTAGACCAACCTATTCTATCTATTAAATAAATACAACCCAAGGCAACTTTTCACCAAAATTTTATCTTTTTATAACCTTTTTCAAACACATAAAAAACGATGCCAGTTTTTCCTGATTTTGGTTGCATGAAAGTTCTTCCTCATTTTGGTGGCATGGCTCAAAAGTTTGTTTGGATAGCTAAAAAGTTTGGAAAGGAGATGGCTTCTAGTCCTAATACGATAGGGTTTTGTGCTAGCAATACCCTTTCTATTTTGATAGTTGTGACACAAATGGAATAAGCAAGGAATGTTGATAAGCAGAATGAGTTAAATCATGATGAAAGATGTGGGGAGATGAAGAAGACTGTCAGAGAGAGTAAAAGAAAGATTATACTTGCAGTCAAAAAAGAGGCTACTCAGCTCACAAAAAATTTGAAAGAGTTGATGAAAACCCGTGACAAACAATACTCATCTTTTTGGTTTTGGACCGACAAAAGGATCAACCTTCTCCAAGCGAAGATATAAAGTTTTGAGATGGAGGCTGAGGTGAAGGAGAAGATGTACCTGGATGCCATTCAGGTAAAAAAAAAATGTTGGGTTGATGAGTTTTCAGATTTTTGGATCTTATACCTAAGTCAGCTTTTGAATGACTTAGATTCAAGTCTAACACGTGTGTTTTTCTAAGAATCTCAGAAAGGACTTGTGTTACTTCTTTATATCGTGTTTATAGCGTTGAAAAAAGGAAGAAACAATCTGACTTTGTCTTTAGCATGTTGAGTTCTAAAAGTTCCCAGTACCTTTTTTCCTCTCTATTTCACTTTTAATAGTGTTTTGATTGGACTTAGATTACTGAATCGATTTAGATGCTCCGAGTGTTTGTTTATATTTTGCATTTGTTGGGATATTCATATGGCAGATTTAGTGCTTATTTGTATTGGGTTTACTGAACATTAATTGTTCCCTTAATCAGTGGTTTTATTTTGTCTTTCGGGTTGTTCATTTTAGGGTTGGCTAATGTGATTTTGGACATTGACGTACAAGATCATGAAAAGAAAAGCACACTTAGAGGAGGTACGTATCCATTTTCTTACGACTGGAATATGTTAAGAAATGGGCTTAATTTCTTTTAGGTAGATTTCTTGTTTTGTGTGGAAGTAACTAGTTTTCTAATTGATTTTAGTTACTTGAAGTAGTAGCCAAGAAATATTCTATTTAGTTTAGAATTAGAAGTTATTTCCTACAAATGTAGGGATTAGAATTGGTTTCCTATTGTTATTTGATTTTTGGCCAAATAATATTCCCTATAAATAGGTGGGTTGGCATACTACACAGATATACACAAGGGCACACAAGATGGCATCATGTAACCTTATACATGGGATGAGAGAGGGTTCTTGGGAGATGAGAGATGGTATACAAAGGTTGGACTTGGGTTCAAGTTGTATTCTTGTATAGGATTTTTCTCTCATAATAAATAATGGGTTTCTCTCCATGGACGTAGGCTCAATGGTGGAGCCGAATCACGTTAAATACTGTGTGTCGTTTATCTTTCATGCTTGTGGCTTGTTTGCTCATTAAATTGTTGTGTGATTGAAATCTCAATAGTTGTTTGTTCCGCATTTGGATCCTAGCAAAATATACTGGACTGGAATATATGTGGCTATTATTGTTGTTATAGTTTTATGTGAATAGACTGACTATTATGTGATACTATATGAAGGTGCTTCAGTTTGCAGGGGTTGAAAAATTCACCCCCGAGGTGGGTGAACAACTTGACATGGAAAAACATTCTGTCGTTCATCTTGTACTTGATCTAAAGAATCCTCCGGGCATGATAGTTCAAGTTTTTGAGGAGGGATACATTTGCAATGGGCGGATTCTTAGACGCGCAAAGGTAGGAGTCTCACGTGCTGTGGAGACCAGGGGAAGAAGCAAAAACGCATGAGTGAGATTATGAGATATGACTATTGTAGTATGTTTTAGACTCCACTTTATAGTACGTTCTACTTTTGAGACATTTCGCAAGTTTGCAAAGTTGCAAAAACTAGTTTCATTTCATGGTTGATGTACTTTATCAATGGTAATTAGGTAATGTGGATAATATCTGCTTCCGTGGTTGCCAAGAAAATGAAATTTTGTGCTATATAATCAACATGCAATCCCTAATATTTGCTTTCCTAGATAATAATGCTACAAAAAATGGGATCTTGTGCTATATAATCTGCATGTTATCGTTACTTCGTTCTTGATTTCCTTCTTCACAATGTGATTGATTAAATGCGATGAAGTACCACAACAGCAATTTTTTCTCCTTTTGTTTCTTTCTGCTTGGTGACCTTCTTTTTTTTAGGGAAAATGACCTGTTTCATCCCTCACATTTCGCAAAAATATTCTTTTCGTCTCTCACTTTTAAAATGAAATAAATTCGTCCCTGACATTTAAAAATTAAAGCTATTACATCCCTGAACCTAATTTTCAATCTGAATCAAACCATCCAATAACCCAGTAATAAATTTCGAAAATAAAATTGATAGATCATTTGGTCAATTTCATCTTATTCACATGGCATTTATTAAACCAAAAAAATGAAACAAGCATGGAATGTTGATGAGCTGAATGAGTTAAACCATGATTAAAAATGTAGAAATGTGAAGAAGACTGTCAGAAAGAGTGAAAGAAAGGTTATACTGGCACTCAAAAAAGAGGCTGCTCAGCCCACCAAAAATTTGAAAGAGTTGATAAAAACCCATGACAAACAAAACTCATCTTCTTGGTTTTAGACCGACAAAAGGGTCAACCTTCTCCAAGCGAAACCAGAAAGTTTTCAGAATGAGGCTGAGGTGAAGGATAAGATGTACCTGGATGCCATTGAGGTAAAAAAAAATGTTGGGTTGATGAGTATTCGGATTTTTGGATCTTATACCTAAGTCAGCTTTCGAATGGCTTAGATTCAAGACTAACATGTGTGTTTTTCTAAGAATGAGCAGGTGTAAACTTCACCTCATGCTAAAGTCCAGTGAGATAAACCACAAAAAAGAAAAATTAAGAACCATGAAATTTAGAAATTTTTGGTTCTAAGAATTTTACTCTAGTTTTTATTGCATCATTTACAAATTAATTATAATGTGTATGTATGACTTGATGGTAATCTAATATTTTAAAAAATTAATTGATGTTGATCGTGTTTTTAACTGCTTCTAATTGTGTAAAGGTTAATTTTAAAAAATCAGAATAAAAAAGCACAAAAAAAAATCTTATTTTTAATCTTTCTTTGGGGTGAACAAATTAAGTAGCAAGTTTGTACAGAAAAGTTGTATTGTTTGTATAGCTCAACTGTTGCACTAGCACACATCAGCTTAGCTTCCTATCAAAATGACAAAATCCCCCTTAGACCAACCTATTCTATCTATTAAATAAATACAACCCAAGGCAACTTTTCACCAAAATTTTATCTTTTTATAACCTTTTTCAAACACATAAAAAACGATGCCAGTTTTTCCTGATTTTGGTTGCATGAAAGTTCTTCCTCATTTTGGTGGCATGGCTCAAAAGTTTGTTTGGATAGCTAAAAAGTTTGGAAAGGAGATGGCTTCTAGTCCTAATACGATAGGGTTTTGTGCTAGCAATACCCTTTCTATTTTGATAGCTGTGACACAAATGGAATAAGCAAGGAATGTTGATAAGCAGAATGAGTTAAATCATGATGAAAGATGTGGGGAGATGAAGAAGACTGTCAGAGAGAGTAAAAGAAAGATTATACTTGCAGTCAAAAAAGAGGCTACTCAGCTCACAAAAAATTTGAAAGAGTTGATGAAAACCCGTGACAAACAATACTCATCTTTTTGGTTTTGGACCGACAAAAGGATCAACCTTCTCCAAGCGAAGATATAAAGTTTTGAGATGGAGGCTGAGGTGAAGGAGAAGATGTACCTGGATGCCATTCAGGTAAAAAAAAAATGTTGGGTTGATGAGTTTTCAGATTTTTGGATCTTATACCTAAGTCAGCTTTTGAATGACTTAGATTCAAGTCTAACACGTGTGTTTTTCTAAGAATCTCAGAAAGGACTTGTGTTACTTCTTTATATCGTGTTTATAGCGTTGAAAAAAGGAAGAAACAATCTGACTTTGTCTTTAGCATGTTGAGTTCTAAAAGTTCCCAGTACCTTTTTTCCTCTCTATTTCACTTTTAATAGTGTTTTGATTGGACTTAGATTACTGAATCGATTTAGATGCTCCGAGTGTTTGTTTATATTTTGCATTTGTTGGGATATTCATATGGCAGATTTAGTGCTTATTTGTATTGGGTTTACTGAACATTAATTGTTCCCTTAATCAGTGGTTTTATTTTGTCTTTCGGGTTGTTCATTTTAGGGTTGGCTAATGTGATTTTGGACATTGACGTACAAGATCATGAAAAGAAAAGCACACTTAGAGGAGGTACGTATCCATTTTCTTACGACTGGAATATGTTAAGAAATGGGCTTAATTTCTTTTAGGTAGATTTCTTGTTTTGTGTGGAAGTAACTAGTTTTCTAATTGATTTTAGTTACTTGAAGTAGTAGCCAAGAAATATTCTATTTAGTTTAGAATTAGAAGTTATTTCCTACAAATGTAGGGATTAGAATTGGTTTCCTATTGTTATTTGATTTTTGGCCAAATAATATTCCCTATAAATAGGTGGGTTGACATACTACACAGATATACACAAGGGCACACAAGATGGCATCATGTAACCTTATACATGGGATGAGAGAGGGTTCTTGGGAGATGAGAGATGGTATACAAAGGTTGGACTTGGGTTCAAGTTGTATTCTTGTATAGGATTTTTCTCTCATAATAAATAATGGGTTTCTCTCCATGGACGTAGGCTCAATGGTGGAGCCGAATCACGTTAAATACTGTGTGTCGTTTATCTTTCATGCTTGTGGCTTGTTTGCTCATTAAATTGTTGTGTGATTGAAATCTCAATAGTTGTTTGTTCCGCATTTGGATCCTAGCAAAATATACTGGACTGGAATATATGTGGCTATTATTGTTGTTATAGTTTTATGTGAATAGACTGACTATTATGTGATACTATATGAAGGTGCTTCAGTTTGCAGGGGTTGAAAAATTCACCCCCGAGGTGGGTGAACAACTTGACATGGAAAAACATTCTGTCGTTCATCTTGTACTTGATCTAAAGAATCCTCCGGGCATGATAGTTCAAGTTTTTGAGGAGGGATACATTTGCAATGGGCGGATTCTTAGACGCGCAAAGGTAGGAGTCTCACGTGCTGTGGAGACCAGGGGAAGAAGCAAAAACGCATGAGTGAGATTATGAGATATGACTATTGTAGTATGTTTTAGACTCCACTTTATAGTACGTTCTACTTTTGAGACATTTCGCAAGTTTGCAAAGTTGCAAAAACTAGTTTCATTTCATGGTTGATGTACTTTATCAATGGTAATTAGGTAATGTGGATAATATCTGCTTCCGTGGTTGCCAAGAAAATGAAATTTTGTGCTATATAATCAACATGCAATCCCTAATATTTGCTTTCCTAGATAATAATGCTACAAAAAATGGGATCTTGTGCTATATAATCTGCATGTTATCGTTACTTCGTTCTTGATTTCCTTCTTCACAATGTGATTGATTAAATGCGATGAAGTACCACAACAGCAATTTTTTCTCCTTTTGTTTCTTTCTGCTTGGTGACCTTCTTTTTTTTAGGGAAAATGACCTGTTTCATCCCTCACATTTCGCAAAAATATTCTTTTCGTCTCTCACTTTTAAAATGAAATAAATTCGTCCCTGACATTTAAAAATTAAAGCTATTACATCCCTGAACCTAATTTTCAATCTGAATCAAACCATCCAATAACCCAGTAATAAATTTCGAAAATAAAATTGATAGATCATTTGGTCAATTTCATCTTATTCACATGGCATTTATTAAACCAAAAAAATGAAACAAGCATGGAATGTTGATGAGCTGAATGAGTTAAACCATGATTAAAAATGTAGAAATGTGAAGAAGACTGTCAGAAAGAGTGAAAGAAAGGTTATACTGGCACTCAAAAAAGAGGCTGCTCAGCCCACCAAAAATTTGAAAGAGTTGATAAAAACCCATGACAAACAAAACTCATCTTCTTGGTTTTAGACCGACAAAAGGGTCAACCTTCTCCAAGCGAAACCAGAAAGTTTTCAGAATGAGGCTGAGGTGAAGGATAAGATGTACCTGGATGCCATTGAGGTAAAAAAAAATGTTGGGTTGATGAGTATTCGGATTTTTGGATCTTATACCTAAGTCAGCTTTCGAATGGCTTAGATTCAAGACTAACATGTGTGTTTTTCTAAGAATGAGCAGGTGTAAACTTCACCTCATGCTAAAGTCCAGTGAGATAAACCACAAAAAAGAAAAATTAAGAACCATGAAATTTAGAAATTTTTGGTTCTAAGAATTTTACTCTAGTTTTTATTGCATCATTTACAAATTAATTATAATGTGTATGTATGACTTGATGGTAATCTAATATTTTAAAAAATTAATTGATGTTGATCGTGTTTTTAACTGCTTCTAATTGTGTAAAGGTTAATTTTAAAAAATCAGAATAAAAAAGCACAAAAAAAAATCTTATTTTTAATCTTTCTTTGGGGTGAACAAATTAAGTAGCAAGTTTGTACAGAAAAGTTGTGTTGTTTGTATAGCTCAACTGTTGCACTAGCACACATCAGCTTAGCTTCCTATCAAAATGACAAAATCCCCCTTAGACCAACCTATTCTATCTATTAAATAAATACAACCCAAGGCAACTTTTCACCAAAATTTTATCTTTTTATAACCTTTTTCAAACACATAAAAAACGATGCCAGTTTTTCCTGATTTTGGTTGCATGAAAGTTCTTCCTCATTTTGGTGGCATGGCTCAAAAGTTTGTTTGGATAGCTAAAAAGTTTGGAAAGGAGATGGCTTCTAGTCCTAATACGATAGGGTTTTGTGCTAGCAATACCCTTTCTATTTTGATAGTTGTGACACAAATGGAATAAGCAAGGAATGTTGATAAGCAGAATGAGTTAAATCATGATGAAAGATGTGGGGAGATGAAGAAGACTGTCAGAGAGAGTAAAAGAAAGATTATACTTGCAGTCAAAAAAGAGGCTACTCAGCTCACAAAAAATTTGAAAGAGTTGATGAAAACCCGTGACAAACAATACTCATCTTTTTGGTTTTGGACCGACAAAAGGATCAACCTTCTCCAAGCGAAGATATAAAGTTTTGAGATGGAGGCTGAGGTGAAGGAGAAGATGTACCTGGATGCCATTCAGGTAAAAAAAAAATGTTGGGTTGATGAGTTTTCAGATTTTTGGATCTTATACCTAAGTCAGCTTTTGAATGACTTAGATTCAAGTCTAACACGTGTGTTTTTCTAAGAATCTCAGAAAGGACTTGTGTTACTTCTTTATATCGTGTTTATAGCGTTGAAAAAAGGAAGAAACAATCTGACTTTGTCTTTAGCATGTTGAGTTCTAAAAGTTCCCAGTACCTTTTTTCCTCTCTATTTCACTTTTAATAGTGTTTTGATTGGACTTAGATTACTGAATCGATTTAGATGCTCCGAGTGTTTGTTTATATTTTGCATTTGTTGGGATATTCATATGGCAGATTTAGTGCTTATTTGTATTGGGTTTACTGAACATTAATTGTTCCCTTAATCAGTGGTTTTATTTTGTCTTTCGGGTTGTTCATTTTAGGGTTGGCTAATGTGATTTTGGACATTGACGTACAAGATCATGAAAAGAAAAGCACACTTAGAGGAGGTACGTATCCATTTTCTTACGACTGGAATATGTTAAGAAATGGGCTTAATTTCTTTTAGGTAGATTTCTTGTTTTGTGTGGAAGTAACTAGTTTTCTAATTGATTTTAGTTACTTGAAGTAGTAGCCAAGAAATATTCTATTTAGTTTAGAATTAGAAGTTATTTCCTACAAATGTAGGGATTAGAATTGGTTTCCTATTGTTATTTGATTTTTGGCCAAATAATATTCCCTATAAATAGGTGGGTTGGCATACTACACAGATATACACAAGGGCACACAAGATGGCATCATGTAACCTTATACATGGGATGAGAGATGGTATACAAAGGTTGGACTTGGGTTCAAGTTGTATTCTTGTATAGGATTTTTCTCTCATAATAAATAATGGGTTTCTCTCCATGGACGTAGGCTCAATGGTGGAGCGGAATCACGTTAAATACTGTGTGTCGTTTATCTTTCATGCTTGTGGCTTGTTTGCTCATTAAATTGTTGTGTGATTGAAATCTCAATAGTTGTTTGTTCCGCATTTGGATCCTAGCAAAATATACTGGACTGGAATATATGTGGCTATTATTGTTGTTATAGTTTTATGTGAATAGACTGACTATTATGTGATACTATATGAAGGTGCTTCAGTTTGCAGGGGTTGAAAAATTCACCCCCGAGGTGGGTGAACAACTTGACATGGAAAAACATTCTGTCGTTCATCTTGTACTTGATCTAAAGAATCCTCCGGGCATGATAGTTCAAGTTTTTGAGGAGGGATACATTTGCAATGGGCGGATTCTTAGACGCGCAAAGGTAGGAGTCTCACGTGCTGTGGAGACCAGGGGAAGAAGCAAAAACGCATGAGTGAGATTATGAGATATGACTATTGTAGTATGTTTTAGACTCCACTTTATAGTACGTTCTACTTTTGAGACATTTCGCAAGTTTGCAAAGTTGCAAAAACTAGTTTCATTTCATGGTTGATGTACTTTATCAATGGTAATTAGGTAATGTGGATAATATCTGCTTCCGTGGTTGCCAAGAAAATGAAATTTTGTGCTATATAATCAACATGCAATCCCTAATATTTGCTTTCCTAGATAATAATGCTACAAAAAATGGGATCTTGTGCTATATAATCTGCATGTTATCGTTACTTCGTTCTTGATTTCCTTCTTCACAATGTGATTGATTAAATGCGATGAAGTACCACAACAGCAATTTTTTCTCCTTTTGTTTCTTTCTGCTTGGTGACCTTCTTTTTTTTAGGGAAAATGACCTGTTTCATCCCTCACATTTCGCAAAAATATTCTTTTCGTCTCTCACTTTTAAAATGAAATAAATTCGTCCCTGACATTTAAAAATTAAAGCTATTACATCCCTGAACCTAATTTTCAATC
>NW_020863472.1:0-13282 GCF_003713205.1 Coffea eugenioides | reverse complement strand
GTTAACCCGGAAAAAAACAGTTTTTTGACGTCATTATGCGGTTTTGGTACCAATGGCACTACGATTATCGGATGAAGGTCCAAGACCCACCGTTTCAAAGCTAAGAAATAGGAATACAATATTACAGAAGGTCACTCAACCCAGTTTCGAGTGTAACTAGGTCAAAAATGCAATCTACCACACCAGAACCGCAAAAATAGATTCACAGAACGCATTCTAGTGCAAACATCATAAATCAGCCTACCTAAGTCCAAATTCAGAAATTCTAAAACCATATGAAAGCTAAGAAATAGGGATGCATTTCATCAGAAGACCTGAACAACCAATTCGGAAGCATTCCTAGCCAAAATAACCAATTATAGAAGCAATTCCCAAATCCGGGTAAAACCAGGGCAGCAAGGGTAATTCCATCTTTTCTCAAGCTACGCTACTCCGATTGATCTGAAATTTTGCAGGCACCTCTAAAATATCATTCCCTACAACTTTCATGTTTGAACCCAAGGCCAATTCGGCCTCTAACTATGAGCTACAAAACCGGGCAGAATGTAATTCCAAGAACCCTAAATTTTCAATTTTTCTTCCACAACAGAAATTGCTTGCAATTTACCACCTTTTCCACCTTCTAGCTTCTTTAAATACCATTTCCAATCATCATACATGACCACATAATCATATTCATATGAAAACAGAAAAATCCCCAAAAATTATAAAACTTCATCAATTCAACCAAAACTCAAGATATAAATCATAAAAGTGCATCTTCTGCTACTACCAATCATGATTTAAGCATCCTTAGAGGGAGGAAAGGGATCCTTCACCACTCACCTTAGGAAGACAAGAAAGAGAGCAACTAGTCCTCTTAGCTTTCCAAGTAACTCCACTAATCACCTCACAACCACTCACTTAAGGGTTTTTATGGAGTAATCTCAAGATTAATCGGTTGGATTGCAAGATTTGTGCAAGAAATGGAAGTTGAAGGTTGAAGCTTTTCCTTCTTTTTTCCCTTGAAGAGCTCGGCCAAGAGGATGACAAATGAAGCTCAAATTGGTTAAAATTCAAGTTTAGTAAAGGTAAAAGAAATTCGTCCAAGTCCACCCTCCAATCAAATCGCGCCACCTAGCACCTTTTAGGTTTATCTATATCCTTTTATTTCGCCAATATTAATCCATTTAGGTAACCCCTAATTATCTCCTAACACCTAGTAATTAAATCCTAGTATCCCAAACTTAACCTAATTGGCCGAATTTTTCCGAACTTTCCGCACTAGTGGGTCCCACGTCCGATATATGTTCTTAATTTCTCAAAACCTATTCAATACCAGAAAAATCATCTAAAAACTATATTTACTCAATAGAATTATCTGGGGAATTTCTAATCAAGAAAAGGTATAAAAGTGTGCAATTAAATAAAATAAAGCCTAGAAATTTTTCGGCTCCTCACACTCTCTCCCCCTTAAGAAATTTCGTCCTCGAAATTTTACCTTCAAAATTTAAAGTAACCAATGGCCTGTACCTTCTCCGTCTTCAGAGTCAGAAGAAACGAGGTTCTTCATGCCAGTCCCTTCTCCACTTGACGGTCCAGGGTCGGTCTTGGTTGGTTGCTGGGCTCCTTTCTTTTCACGCGCTTTAATCGGGCAATGAGCAATTCGATGCTCGGCGCTCCCACAGCACAGACATCTCCCCCCCCTTTTCCAACAATTCACTTCAAAATGATTGGATTTTCTACAATAGTCACAAAATGGGAGAGGGGTAGAGGTTTGATCTCCTTGTGAGGTACCTCTCAATGGTCCTTCCAGAGTATCTTCCCTAAGTGCCTCCAAAATTTTCACACCACCCACTCCACGACCCCTCTTAGCAAATGGCCTATCTCGCTCACCCTGTTCTGGCCTTTGATTTTCAAGAGCTTTACCCTTTTTCTGTGCATAGAAGATCTTCATTTGTGGTCTTACAATTCCTGTCCTTTGAGCTTCCTCTGAAACCCCCATAGCAGGAGTGCTTTGTGCCATTGCTAAGGCCTCCTCAGAAATCCCTTCGTATTTCCTTTTTAGCTCTAAGTTCTGGTGCAAAAGCTCAATCTTTTCTGAATACTCGTGCTTCCATCGCCCTTCCCAGTATTCGGCTAGTCTCCTTTGGACCTCTATTTCGTCTCGAAGAACCGCGATTTCTTTATATATATCAACCCAATGTGCCATCTCCCGGAGTCGCTGGAACTCAAATGATAGCCAGCCAGGTGAATCAATGGGTCATAATAAATTCTTAAGTACATGTGACACTCTCGGTCCTTGTCTTTGTTCAGCGGTTGTTTCCTTTTCTCCTCTTGACTCTTGGCCTCGCTCAGTTCCACGGCCACGACCATGACCACGACTACATCTTCTTTTCATATGATATATCTATATATATATATATTTTTTTTTCTCTCTCTTTTCTTTTCTTTTCCCCCCCAAAAAGTAATTTCATGAATGAACACAATAAGGTGACTAAAATAACAAAATTTAAGGCACCAAATACCCAAATAAGCATATACACACATAATACACCACATACATATCAGGGAAACAAATGATCAACGACACAAATACGTATCAAAGCAGGCAATGATTCATATACACCAATACACGAACCGACGGCATGCAGTAACAATATACGGGCGAAGCAAAAGACAAGAGATATATCGTCCTATACCCAGTTAAAATAACCCCGTCCGGTCTCTCAGGTACTTTCTATCCAACTAGATGTCCATTGACCTCTTGAAATCATTCTGGCCAAACAATACCTATTCAGGTTCCCAAAACGCCTCAACTCTAGCGTACTCGGGCACAAGAATCCGAAAGAAGACAATTCACATCTCGAGTTGGCCAGTCCCAAGAGAAAACTATCTGCAATCGAAATTCCTCCCTGACGTACCTATCTATGTTCCTCAAATATCACACGAAACATTTAAGGCCTATAACGTTCACAATTCATAGCTTATGCTCGAACGAGCACTTAATCCTTCATACCTATTCACCACTCAGTCCAGGCTCACTCCGCGCAGAGACCGCGCGAAGCAGGCTCTGAAACCACCTGTGACAGCCCTACCTCACCCTAAGACGAGCCAAAGGGTTCGGCGGACAGCCTGCCCAACTCTCGCCAGGACTAACGGTTCAGTTTAGAGCGATTTAAAGCGTTCCGGGACTTACAAACGCGCGTAAACGAGTCAAAATGTAAAAATAAAAAAAACAAAACCGGAGTCGGCCATGAATAGTAACCGACATGTCAAAACCCAATCCCTCGCCAGCTCGATTCAATCAACTACCAATGGAGTTGAGCTCAATGGTAACAATCACGGTCGTTGCATACTCGTCCAAACGACACCAAGTCAAGTACTTTTCATTTCATGTAACATTCCAATAACATGAGAAATAAGTGAGAGTGATAAAGTACACCCTCACTTCAATCAATATCGATGGTGCAATAACATTTAACTCATCAAGTTCAAGTATCAATGCCATATAGTAACACAAAAGTGAGTAGTACACTCACCAAGCTTGAAAATGATATTTCATGCACCGTCCGTCACCACCGTCAGGCAAACAAGTACAATGAGACTCGATAACGAGTCATAAACCAATGCCACAAAATAGGGTTGCGCATCACAAGCCCTAAAATATGCAAACAAGTACAATGAGAACTCGCATAACGAGTCAAATAAACCCAATGCCAAACGATCTACCAAAATAGCAGGTTCCATAAGTACTACACAAGCATTAGAAGGAAACCAAGAAAAAATCCGGAAATGGAGTAAGTGTTAACCCGGAAAAAAACAGTTTTTTGACGTCATTATGCGGTTTTGGTAACCAATTGGCACTACGATTATCGGAAATGAAGGTAACCAAGACCCACCATTTCAAAGCTCAAGTTAAATAGGCCTTACAAGATACAATAAATTTACAAGAAGGTCACTCAACCTTCATGTTTCGAGATTGTAACTAGGTCAAAAATGCAATCTACCACACCAAGAACCGCAAAAATAGATTCAAACATGAGTACGACAGTTCTAGTGCAAACATCATGAAAATCAGCCTACCTAAGGTCCTTGAAAAATTTAGAATTTCTAAAACCATCTGAAAGCTTTTAAAGAAACAGGATAGAATACATTTCGAATCGAAGAAGACCTCAACAACCAATGGATCGGAAGCATTACGACCCCTCTAGAACCAAAATAACCAAACAATTATAGAAGGCGCCACAATTCAACCAAATAAGCCGAAACTTGAACGGGTATAAAACCAGGAACGCAAAGGAACAAGAAAGAGGTCTTTTCAATAATTAAATAGTTGGCTATTTTAGCCTTACAAGACTCTAATCTTTGGAAACAATACAAGCTTCCTTATTTGACTTGACACAACTTCCTAAATAAATTTGGAAGTAATTAACTACTTCTCTAAAACTCTAATTTAATTAGAATAGGGAATAACTGACTCAATTGGCTTAACTATCAACATGACCTTAGCCTTTATTCCCTAATTCAAGCGACTTACTTAACTCTCAAAAATCAATCAAGATATCAATCAAGATTTGGAAATCAATCTACCAATCAAGATTTGGAAGCCAATTAAAATTTGGAAAATTTGGATCTTCAATGATTCTTTGCACCATCAACCATCATTAGAACGTGAAGACTTGTAAAATGAAAGGAATCCATGCAAATCTTCATGTTCTCATCAATTCGGCCTCTAACTATGAGCTACAAAACCGGGCAGAATGTAATTCCAAGAACCCTAAATTTTCAATTTTTCTTCCAAAACAGAAATTGCTTGCAATTTACCACCTTTTCCACCTTCTAGCTTCTTTAAATACCATTTCCAATCATCATACATGACCACATAATCATATTCATATGAAAACAGAAAAATCCACAAAAATTATAAAACTTCATCAATTCAACCAAAACTCAAGATATAAATCATAAAAGTGCATCTTCTGCTACTACCAATCATGATTTAAGCATCCTTAGAGGGAGGAAAGGGATCCTTCACCACTCACCTTAGGAAGACAAGAAAGAGAGCAACTAGTCCTCTTAGCTTTCCAAGTAACTCCACTAATCACCTCACAACCACTCACTTAAGGGTTTTTATGGAGTAATCTCAAGATTAATCGGTTGGATTGCAAGATTTGTGCAAGAAATGGAAGTTGAAGGTTGAAGCTTTTCCTTCTTTTTTCCCTTGAAGAGCTCGGCCAAGAGGATGACAAATGAAGCTCAAATTGGTTAAAATTCAAGTTTAGTAAAGGTAAAAGAAATTCGTCCAAGTCCACCCTCCAATCAAATCGCGCCACCTAGCACCTTTTAGGTTTATCTATATCCTTTTATTTCGCCAATATTAATCCATTTAGGTAACCCCTAATTATCTCCTAACACCTAGTAATTAAATCCTAGTATCCCAAACTTAACCTAATTGGCCGAATTTTTCCGAACTTTCCGCACTAGTGGGTCCCACGTCCGATATATGTTCTTAATTTCTCAAAACCTATTCAATACCAGAAAAATCATCTAAAAACTATATTTACTCAATAGAATTATCTGGGGAATTTCTAATCAAGAAAAGGTATAAAAGTGTGCAATTAAATAAAATAAAGCCTAGAAATTTTTCGGCTCCTCACACTCTCTCCCCCTTAAGAAATTTCGTCCTCGAAATTTTACCTTCAAAATTTAAAGTAACCAATGGCCTACCTTCTCCGTCTTCAGAGTCAGAAGAAACGAGGTTCTTCATGCCAGTCCCTTCTCCACTTGACGGTCCAGGGTCGGTCTTGGTTGGTTGCTGGGCTCCTTTCTTTTCACGCGCTTTAATCGGGCAATGAGCAATTCGATGCTCGGCGCTCCCACAGCACAGACATCTCCCCCCCTTTTCCAACAATTCACTTCAAAATGATTGGATTTTCTACAATAGTCACAAAATGGGAGAGGGGTAGAGGTTTGATCTCCTTGTGAGGTACCTCTCAATGGTCCTTCCAGAGTATCTTCCCTAAGTGCCTCCAAAATTTTCACACCACCCACTCCACGACCCCTCTTAGCAAATGGCCTATCTCGCTCACCCTGTTCTGGCCTTTGATTTTCAAGAGCTTTACCCTTTTTCTGTGCATAGAAGATCTTCATTTGTGGTCTTACAATTCCTGTCCTTTGAGCTTCCTCTGAAACCCCCATAGCAGGAGTGCTTTGTGCCATTGCTAAGGCCTCCTCAGAAATCCCTTCGTATTTCCTTTTTAGCTCTAAGTTCTGGTGCAAAAGCTCAATCTTTTCTGAATACTCGTGCTTCCATCGCCCTTCCCAGTATTCGGCTAGTCTCCTTTGGACCTCTATTTCGTCTCGAAGAACCGCGATTTCTTTATATATATCAACCCAATGTGCCATCTCCCGGAGTCGCTGGAACTCAAATGATAGCCAGCCAGGTGAATCAATGGGTCATAATAAATTCTTAAGTACATGTGACACTCTCGGTCCTTGTCTTTGTTCAGCGGTTGTTTCCTTTTCTCCTCTTGACTCTTGGCCTCGCTCAGTTCCACGGCCACGACCATGACCACGACTACATCTTCTTTTCATATGATATATATATATATATATATTTTTTCTCTCTTTTCTTTTCTTTTCCCCCCCAAAAAGTAATTTCATGAATGAACACAATAAGGTGACTAAAATAACAAAATTTAAGGCACCAAATACCCAAATAAGCATATACACACATAATACACCACATACATATCAGGGAAACAAATGATCAACGACACAAATACGTATCAAAGCAGGCAATGATTCATATACACCAATACACGAACCGACGGCATGCAATAACAATATACGGGCGAAGCAAAAGACAAGAGATATATCGTCCTATACCCAGTTAAAATAACCCCGTCCGGTCTCTCAGGTACTTTCTATCCAACTAGATGTCCATTGACCTCTTGAAATCATTCTGGCCAAACAATACCTATTCAGGTTCCCAAAACGCCTCAACTCTAGCGTACTCGGGCACAAGAATCCGAAAGAAGACAATTCACATCTCGAGTTGGCCAGTCCCAAGAGAAAACTATCTGCAATCGAAATTCCTCCCTGACGTACCTATCTATGTTCCTCAAATATCACACGAAACATTTAAGGCCTATAACGTTCACAATTCATAGCTTATGCTCGAACGAGCACTTAATCCTTCATACCTATTCACCACTCAGTCCAGGCTCACTCCGCGCAGAGACCGCGCGAAGCAGGCTCTGAAACCACCTGTGACAGCCCTACCTCACCCTAAGACGAGCCAAAGGGTTCGGCGGACAGCCTGCCCAACTCTCGCCAGGACTAACGGTTCAGTTTAGAGCGATTTAAAGCGTTCCGGGACTTACAAACGCGCGTAAACGAGTCAAAATGTAAAAATAAAAAAAACAAAACCGGAGTCGGCCATGAATAGTAACCGACATGTCAAAACCCAATCCCTCGCCAGCTCGATTCAATCAACTACCAATGGAGTTGAGCTCAATGGTAACAATCACGGTCGTTGCATACTCGTCCAAACGACACCAAGTCAAGTACTTTTCATTTCATGTAACATTCCAATAACATGAGAAATAAGTGAGAGTGATAAAGTACACCCTCACTTCAATCAATATCGATGGTGCAATAACATTTAACTCATCAAGTTCAAGTATCAATGCCATATAGTAACACAAAAGTGAGTAGTACACTCACCAAGCTTGAAAATGATATTTCATGCACCTCCGTCAAAGGAGCGTCGTGAACCACCGTCACGCCCTAAAATATGAAAACAAGTACAATGAGACTCGATAACGAGTCATAAACCAATGCCAAAGATTACCAAAATAGGGTTCCATAAGCATACACAAGCATTAGAGGAAACCAGAAAAAATCCGGAAATGGAGTAAGTGTTAACCCGGAAAAAAACAGTTTTTTGACGTCATTATGCGGTTTTGGTACCAATGGCACTACGATTATCGGATGAAGGTCCAAGACCCACCGTTTCAAAGCTAAGAAATAGGAATACAATATTACAGAAGGTCACTCAACCCAGTTTCGAGTGTAACTAGGTCAAAAATGCAATCTACCACACCAGAACCGCAAAAATAGATTCACAGAACGCATTCTAGTGCAAACATCATAAATCAGCCTACCTAAGTCCAAATTCAGAATTTCTAAAACCATCTGAAAGCTAAGAAACAGGGATACATTTCATCAGAAGACCTCAACAACCAATTCGGAAGCATTCCTAGCCAAAATAACCAATTATAGAAGCAATTCCCAAATCCGGGTAAAACCAGGGCAGCAAGGGTAATTCCATCTTTTCTCAAGCTACGCTACTCCGATTGATCTGAAATTTTGCAGGCACCTCTAAAATATCATTCCCTACAACTTTCATGTTTTAACCCAAGGCCAATTCGGCCTCTAACTATGAGCTACAAAACCGGGCAGAATGTAATTCCAAGAACCCTAAATTTTCAATTTTTCTTCCAAAACAGAAATTGCTTGCAATTTACCACCTTTTCCACCTTCTAGCTTCTTTAAATACCATTTCCAATCATCATACATGACCACATAATCATATTCATATGAAAACAGAAAAATCCCCAAAAATTATAAAACTTCATCAATTCAACCAAAACTCAAGATATAAATCATAAAAGTGCATCTTCTACTACTACCAATCATGATTTAAGCATCCTTAGAGGGAGGAAAGGGATCCTTCACCACTCACCTTAGGAAGACAAGAAAGAGAGCAACTAGTCCTCTTAGCTTTCCAAGTAACTCCACTAATCACCTCACAACCACTCACTTAAGGGTTTTTATGGAGTAATCTCAAGATTAATCGGTTGGATTGCAAGATTTGTGCAAGAAATGGAAGTTGAAGGTTGAAGCTTTTCCTTCTTTTTTCCCTTGAAGAGCTCGGCCAAGAGGATGACAAATGAAGCTCAAATTGGTTAAAATTCAAGTTTAGTAAAGGTAAAAGAAATTCGTCCAAGTCCACCCTCCAATCAAATCGCGCCACCTAGCACCTTTTAGGTTTATCTATATCCTTTTATTTCGCCAATATTAATCCATTTAGGTAACCCCTAATTATCTCCTAACACCTAGTAATTAAATCCTAGTATCCCAAACTTAACCTAATTGGCCGAATTTTTCCGAACTTTCCGCACTAGTGGGTCCCACGTCCGATATATGTTCTTAATTTCTCAAAACCTATTCAATACCAGAAAAATCATCTAAAAACTATATTTACTCAATAGAATTATCTGGGGAATTTCTAATCAAGAAAAGGTATAAAAGTGTGCAATTAAATAAAATAAAGCCTAGAAATTTTTCGGCTCCTCACACTCTCTCCCCCTTAAGAAATTTCGTCCTCGAAATTTTACCTTCAAAATTTAAAGTAACCAATGGCCTGTACCTTCTCCGTCTTCAGAGTCAGAAGAAACGAGGTTCTTCATGCCAGTCCCTTCTCCACTTGACGGTCCAGGGTCGGTCTTGGTTGGTTGCTGGGCTCCTTTCTTTTCACGCGCTTTAATTGGGCAATGAGCAATTCGATGCTCGGCGCTCCCACAGCACAGACATCTCCCCCACCTTTTCCAACAATTCACTTCAAAATGATTGGATTTTCTACAATAGTCACAAAATGGGAGAGGGGTAGAGGTTTGATCTCCTTGTGAGGTACCTCTCAATGGTCCTTCCAGAGTATCTTCCCTAAGTGCCTCCAAAATTTTCACACCACCCACTCCACGACCCCTCTTAGCAAATGGCCTATCTCGCTCACCCTGTTCTGGCCTTTGATTTTCAAGAGCTTTACCCTTTTTCTGTGCATAGAAGATCTTCATTTGTGGTCTTACAATTCCTGTCCTTTGAGCTTCCTCTGAAACCCCCATAGCAGGAGTGCTTTGTGCCATTGCTAAGGCCTTCTCAGAAATCCCTTCGTATTTCCTTTTTAGCTCTAAGTTCTGGTGCAAAAGCTCAATCTTTTCTGAATACTCGTGCTTCCATCGCCCTTCCCAGTATTCGGCTAGTCTCCTTTGGACCTCTATTTCGTCTCGAAGAACCGCGATTTCTTTATATATATCAACCCAATGTGCCATCTCCCGGAGTCGCTGGAACTCAAATGATAGCCAGCCAGGTGAATCAATGGGTCATAATAAATTCTTAAGTACATGTGACACTCTCGGTCCTTGTCTTTGTTCAGCGGTTGTTTCCTTTTCTCCTCTTGACTCTTGGCCTCGCTCAGTTCCACGGCCACGACCATGACCACGACTACATCTTCTTTTCATATGATATATCTATATATATATATATTTTTTTTTCTCTCTTTTCTTTTCTTTTCCCCCCCAAAAAGTAATTTCATGAATGAACACAATAAGGTGACTAAAATAACAAAATTTAAGGCACCAAATACCCAAATAAGCATATACACACATAATACACCACATACATATCAGGGAAACAAATGATCAACGACACAAATACGTATCAAAGCAGGCAATGATTCATATACACCAATACACGAACCGACGGCATGCAGTAACAATATACGGGCGAAGCAAAAGACAAGAGATATATCGTCCTATACCCAGTTAAAATAACCCCGTCCGGTCTCTCAGGTACTTTCTATCCAACTAGATGTCCATTGATCTCTTGAAATCATTCTGGCCAAACAATACCTATTCAGGTTCCCAAAACGCCTCAACTCTAGCGTACTCGGGCACAAGAATCCGAAAGAAGACAATTCACATCTCGAGTTGGCCAGTCCCAAGAGAAAACTATCTGCAATCGAAATTCCTCCCTGACGTACCTATCTATGTTCCTCAAATATCACACGAAACATTTAAGGCCTATAACGTTCACAATTCATAGCTTATGCTCGAACGAGCACTTAATCCTTCATACCTATTCACCACTCAGTCCAGGCTCACTCCGCGCAGAGACCGCGCGAAGCAGGCTCTGAAACCACCTGTGACAGCCCTACCTCACCCTAAGACGAGCCAAAGGGTTCGGCGGACAGCCTGCCCAACTCTCGCCAGGACTAACGGTTCAGTTTAGAGCGATTTAAAGCGTTCCGGGACTTACAAACGCGCGTAAACGAGTCAAAATGTCAAAATAAAAAAAACAAAACCGGAGTCGGCCATGAATAGTAACCGACATGTCAAAACCCAATCCCTCGCCGGCTCGATTCAATCAACTACCAATGGAGTTGAGCTCAATGGTAACAATCACGGTCGTTGCATACTCGTCCAAACGACACCAAGTCAAGTACTTTTCATTTCATGTAACATTCCAATAACATGAGAAATAAGTGAGAGTGATAAAGTACACCCTCACTTCAATCAATATCGATGGTGCAATAACATTTAACTCATCAAGTTCAAGTATCAATGCCATATAGTAACACAAAAGTGAGTAGTACACTCACCAAGCTTGAAAATGATATTTCATGCACCTCCGTCAAAGGAGCGTCGTGAACCACCGTCACGCCCTAAAATATGAAAACAAGTACAATGAGACTCGATAACGAGTCATAAACCAATGCCAAAGATTACCAAAATAGGGTTCCATAAGCATACACAAGCATTAGAGGAAACCAGAAAAAATCCGGAAATGGAGTAAGTGTTAACCCGGAAAAAAACAGTTTTTTGACGTCATTATGCGGTTTTGGTACCAATGGCACTACGATTATCGGATGAAGGTCCAAGACCCACCGTTTCAAAGCTAAGAAATAGGAATACAATATTACAGAAGGTCACTCAACCCAGTTTCGAGTGTAACTAGGTCAAAAATGCAATCTACCACACCAGAACCGCAAAAATAGATTCACAGAACGCATTCTAGTGCAAACATCATAAATCAGCCTACCTAAGTCCAAATTCAGAATTTCTAAAACCATCTGAAAGCTAAGAAACAGGGATACATTTCATCAGAAGACCTCAAAAACCAATTCGGAAGCATTCCTAGCCAAAATAACCAATTATAGAAGCAATTCCCAAATCCGGGTAAAACCAGGGCAGCAAGGGTAATTCCATCTTTTCTCAAGCTACGCTACTCCGATTGATCTGAAATTTTGCAGGCACCTCTAAAATATCATTCCCTACAACTTTCATGTTTTAACCCAAGGCCAATTCGGCCTCTAACTATGAGCTACAAAACCGGGCAGAATGTAATTCCAAGAACCCTAAATTTTCAATTTTTCTTCCAAAACAGAAATTGCTTGCAATTTACCACCTTTTCCACCTTCTAGCTTCTTTAAATACCATTTCCAATCATCATACATGACCACATAATCATATTCATATGAAAACAGAAAAATCCCCAAAAATTATAAAACTTCATCAATTCAACCAAAACTCAAGATATAAATCATAAAAGTGCATCTTCTACTACTACCAATCATGATTTAAGCATCCTTAGAGGGAGGAAAGGGATCCTTCACCACTCACCTTAGGAAGACAAGAAAGAGAGCAACTAGTCCTCTTAGCTTTCCAAGTAACTCCACTAATCACCTCACAACCACTCACTTAAGGGTTTTTATGGAGTAATCTCAAGATTAATCGGTTGGATTGCAAGATTTGTGCAAGAAATGGAAGTTGAAGGTTGAAGCTTTTCCTTCTTTTTTCCCTTGAAGAGCTCGGCCAAGAGGATGACAAATGAAGCTCAAATTGGTTAAAATTCAAGTTTAGTAAAGGTAAAAGAAATTCGTCCAAGTCCACCCTCCAATCAAATCGCGCCACCTAGCACCTTTTAGGTTTATCTATATCCTTTTATTTCGCCAATATTAATCCATTTAGGTAACCCCTAATTATCTCCTAACACCTAGTAATTAAATCCTAGTATCCCAAACTTAACCTAATTGGCCGAATTTTTCCGAACTTTCCGCACTAGTGGGTCCCACGTCCGATATATGTTCTTAATTTCTCAAAACCTATTCAATACCAGAAAAATCATCTAAAAACTATATTTACTCAATAGAATTATCTGGGGAATTTCTAATCAAGAAAAGGTATAAAAGTGTGCAATTAAATAAAATAAAGCCTAGAAATTTTTCGGCTCCTCACACTCTCTCCCCCTTAAGAAATTGAAACCACCTGTGACAGCCCTACCTCACCCTAAGACGAGCCAAAGGGTTCGGCGGACAGCCTGCCCAACTCTCGCCAGGACTAACGGTTCAGTTTAGAGCGATTTAAAGCGTTCCGGGACTTACAAACGCGCGTAAACGAGTCAAAATGTAAAAATAAAAAAAACAAAATCGGAGTCGGCCATGAATAGTAACCGACAT
>NW_020863471.1:0-23992 GCF_003713205.1 Coffea eugenioides | reverse complement strand
GAGATGCCCTTCTTTCTTAAAATTGTCATAGTGTATCCAGGGTGGTGAAATGCTCTCAAGGCCAATTTATGTATGTTGATAATAAGTAAATTTTTATTTTTAAAGAAGTTATTTGTCCAAATCATTGGCAGGCTAAATTTGCAAAAGTTTTTTTTACCATAAATCATGAGAATGTTAGGGGTAATTTTTTTGTACAATTGAAACATATATCCCCAACAATTCCAACTTAGCAAAGGTAATAAAATTTTCTGAACTTCTTTCTTTTTCCTGTACAGTCAAAATTTGCTTCATCAATTCTGATATGGTTTTAACACATAAATAAAATGCCTAGTAATGAAGAGCAAGTGGTCAAAACACACTGTGGATAGCAATAATCCTAAATTTGTCTTGAGATTTTATCACAGCGGTGCATTGCACCAAGATGTTTCCATTATAAGACTAAAACTGAGCTAAAACATGGGACCTTACTACATAATAATTGGCCAGCTGAAGAGCACTCTAGTGCTAACCCTCCAGTGATGGTTTAGATATGATACAGCACAACTCCATAAAATATATTTCACATGATGTGAAGTCACATAGAAAAAGAGATGTCATATCTAACAGCTGCTTAGAAAAGGAAATTAGAACAGAAAATATTCTTTTCAGGTTAATTTAGCAGTAATTAACATTCTTCCAATCTAGAAGATTGATGTGAAATGCCAAAAAAAAAAAAAAAACATGGACAAATAGTGAGAGTAAGGGAATGTTTTTTTCTTGTAGTTTGGAGTATAACCTATACCCCAACCAAACTTGTCACTTATAGGCTCTGAAATTTGATATTGAGTCCCTTTTTTTATTGGAAATTCAGTTGATCTTTTCCTGTCCTCTCACATAGAGACTCCCTTTTAGATTAGTCTGAAAAGAAATGTAATGCCAATATGCTTAATTGCATGCTTATTAGTACGTGTTTTCATGTGATAAGGCATGAAAAACTTTTAAATTTTCCCAAGAAAAGAGTAAATATAGCCCTTCACACAATATCATGATTAACAAAAGCATAAAGCTCACGCACCTCGAATTATAAATCCGACCTATTAATTTATGATTAATTCTAATATCTAATTGAAATTGAACAAATGAAAATGAGAGTAATTATAGAATCTGAAGCTGTCGAGTAATGAGACAACATCATTTGTGAAATGACTAAAACAATTAAGATTACTAGTGGGGCATGGAGATATGGAATGTGAGTATCAGAGAGTTTATGCAGCGGTCACTTTCTTAGAAGAAATGATGTTGTCCCTTGTTACCTTTCTTATTCTAAGAAAAAACCAACAGTAGATGGAAAAGTTATGAAGACCAAAGAAAAATTATGCAACCCCCCAAAAAAAAAAGTGGCAGCAAAAAATCTTGCATTTCATTATTAGGTAGAGAATATTTCTAGCAAAATCTTCTTCTAACAACCACCCCTTTCTCCTCCTTTCTCCTTGAAAGGAAAAAAAAAGTGAAAAGCCCTTTTAATTTTTCGTAGCCTAATCTGCACAAACAACTTTATGTGAATTTTATGGCTCCTTTGGAGATTTAACCGTATCAATATGAAAGCGCTTGTATCACTACGACAGGATAGGCAGTCACTGAGTTAAACCCTGTTTGCTGATTCCTTTGATCTTACATTCTTTGGTGGAAGAGAATGATGAACTTGGACTGATTTTCATGGTGACCTTATAATATATGATGAATTTTCCTATGGTATAGATCGTTCATAATAGGCCTAATTTACAGTATGGTATTGCAAAAGGATATTAATGTTAAGCTGCACCTTTAATATTCTCCAAATTTGTACTTTGTACCACATACATTATCCAGCTCAGGTTTCTTCAATTTTATTTCATAGTTTCATGAAGATTGAGCCAAGGGCGTTTTTATCTGGCATTTAGATATAAATTTTCATTGGGATTGGCAATCCTTTGACAATGACCATACATGACCCTATTGACACAACTTTGCCCTCTGCAGTGAAGAAGAATTTCTGAACCAGCTTGGTGGAGTCATGGGACCAAATTGCAAAAAGGAAAGATTGGGGATGTCTTAATGATGCACTTGAAACGTCAAAGGGGCAATATGATAATAAAACATTGTGGCAAGGAGTAATTCAGAATTAACTATGACTAGTTCTTTTGTTAAAGTAGATAATGAGACAAAATACCGGAGAGATTTGACTTTCTAGTTTTTTAATGTGAATAAAGAAACAAAATGCAGACGAGGTAAAAGCATGTAGACGTAAATTATGGTGCCAAATTGATCCCTAGAATAAAGCATTCACATTGAGCACCTCATGGAACCTAGCTATTTGACCAATATGCAGGCAAACTCCATCAGGATTGCATTTTTTTCAAAAGAGATTTTAAAAATAATACTGTAACAGTTTACGTGATGCACTAGCTAGTTACACGTGAGATAAAAAGATAACCAAGAAATGTACAATTGGAATAACATCGTAAAACCTAAAAAATTTTCCAACATTCCGAACAACCTCTAATGCCCTCTCTGTAACATCTTCAGCAGCTCTATACTTTTTCTTTGAACTTTGAACTTATAATTTATTGAAGGAAAGATAACACAATAGTGCTTAGCTTCTTTAGTTGACGGGTTAAAGTTTTCCAGTTTAGATGACTCATATATATCGAGATGCTCCATCCTGACCTTATAGTCCCTCTCGTATTCATCATCCTTCCTTCTGCAAGTGTTGCAGATTTTGCCAATTTCAAACTTTAACTTGGATCGAACCTGGGACTGACTCCTCCTGTTGAATTGGATATTCGCAGTGACAGTAACAAGCGGCAAGCAGCTAATGTGATGATTTTGGTGGATTTTATTGTGAGATATTTTGCACTACCATAACATTGATTATAATACTATACAAGAAAAACAGGAAAAGTATAAACACTGTAAATTTGAGGGTTACAGTTATAAAATATGCATGCTCGTGCAATTTATCAGTGATCTTGAAAATCACAACGTTTGTGATGATATTATTATTGTTTGTTATACAAATATATGCCTCCAATGTGCGTACCTAATTGTTTTTCATATCTTCAAAAAAAAAAAAAAAGATTACCACTTGAAGCAATCGAATCGCAATAATACCTCATTCGGTAAGTTTCAATATTCGAGCACACATGGTATATCACGTGCAGCAGTATTCTTCAGCATTTGCTCTAATTCAGGAAGCTTCATTCACAATTTTACCAATTCGTGTGCTCTCAATTTTCATACTTAGATCAATTGGACAGACCCACCAAATTCTCAACATTGAGCTTGTGATCTGCAAAGTGTTGTAAAATGGGCAACAGCCATAGATGGACACCAGCAAATGGTCAGGTGCTTCTTTAATCAAAAAGTGTCTTTTTAGCAGACAATTCATCATCACTTCAAAGAATAAGAAAGGCACAAACAAGCATTTCCCATTACATTTCTGCCTCTGACTATAAAATTTTCTTTTCATGTTGCCTTTCATGTTGCCCCTCTCCCTTTCTTGCAGAGATCCCAAGGTGGAGGGGTTGAAATTTCAGGTACAATGCAACAATTTATGCTCATTGCATAACCACATGACCAGTAACTTGTAAAACAATATTCATCCATAGTAATAAATTGTGAGGGCCCTTGTACCTTTTCTCTTTTTTTTTTTGGTAAAAGAATTATGTAAAATGGACCCATAACTTGCTTGATTGTTTTTTAAGCTCAAATCCTAATTTCTTTAAAGTTTTCATTTTTCATTTTTTTTTGTTCTGTGTTTTTGGGGGTGGGGGAGGGGAGGTGTAAGTTTGGGGTCAGGTGTTGTGGACATTTGGTCAAAGCCATGGCATGGACATTATTGGAACATCAACTGCTACATGAAATTTATCATTATTAGGCCTACTACTTTCAAGTTTCAAATGGCCACCCTCATTTATGAGTAATAATAATCATTTCTAAAGAGCTCTTTGACTGCTTTTACCTTAGTCTTACTCAATCATACCATATCAAAGCTCTAATCCATGATTTCTCAACCAAAAATTTAAAATAAGAAAAAAAAGAAAGAAGAAAAAGCTTTACTCCATGAGAATGATTTTTGATTTCCAATAAAGCAAGGAGCTTACATATATTACGGCATTCTATACTTTAGCTGCTGGTACTGCAAGTATAAAGGGGTTTCTAGCTAGTTTCATTGTTGGAAATGTACACTTGCTGAAATGAATGAGACTTCATTTGAAAGCCTTCTAAGTGTACTCATTTGCTTGAAATTCAACTCCTCATTTTTACTTTAATAAAAGGTGTTTTTCCATGTCTTTGCCTTTGATTTTCACTCCTTTCTCTTCTTTCTTTTGTTTTTATTTTATCTTAGCTTCTTTTTTTCTCGTTTCTAGCTTGCTTGAGATAAGAATTAACAGTAGTGTCGAGCAATCTTTGCAAAATAGCATTTGCTATTTTTGAAGACGAATATGCTATCTCAAGTTTTAGAACCAATTCTAAAAGTCAATTCTTATATATAAGGAGTCCTGCAATATAATTTGTAGCCCCTTCTTAAGAAACAAAAGAAAATGACTTTTAATTGAACTTTAGGGAGGTAAATTCAAATTTTATAAAAGTTAATATAACTGCAAGGATTAAATTTATTTATGAGAAATACTATAATTTCTAGGTTTGTTTTAAACAAGATTTGACTAAATATGGGACGCATAATGAAAAAGATGGAGGGCAAAATAAAAATAAAAATAAAAATCTCTGTCTCTAGTACAAGTGAATTGCAATTTCTGAAGAGCTATTTCTTTTGATGGCTAATGGAAGAGAGCAAGACCATAAATGGCACTAAAGAAAAATTTTGAAAAAAGAAGATAAAAAGGATGTAGAAAAGTCTACAGGTTTGAAAGGGCTGGATTGCAGGAATGATGGTTCTACCAGATTCTGAAGAAACATACAGATCATAACAGTATAATCAACAGTTTCATGCAAATATGTTTTCCACTTCATTGGTCAATTGTTATGTGGCCTTGGTGAGTTTTAGTATTTAAAAGAACACTTGTTTTTGTTCTCTTATTACTTGTTAAAAAAATGGATTAATCTTTATATACACTGTCACTGTATAAATTATCACCATTATATATGATACATGTGCAAAATTTAAATTTGAAATTTAAAATTTGCTCATGTGGTATCCATCCAATTGTGATAGTGTATATACTGACAGTGTATATAAAATTTACTCTAAAAAAATATAATCGAGCTCCTATATACGACAGCAACTAATTAAGCAAAGGGAGAAACACAGTTCTAAACTGCTTCTTGATATTTTGACCAAAATAAAGTGATTTCCAAAGTTTGTGATTTTAGTCAGATTTATGACAACTAATAGAAATTAATATATCTAATGGTCAAAAACAATTAGAGTTAGTCAAAAGTTTTGACTTTATATTTGTGGTCCCTAATGTTTGAAACTTTAACAATATGGTCCCTTATTTTTCAAATAATTATATTTAATTTTTGAAATGAAATAAAATATGAATTAAATTAAATACGTGAAAAATGTGTTCTCAAATTCCTATAAAATTCCCTAAAAGCAATATTTCATATCGGCATAACACTATTCTTTAGCCTAAAATCATCTCTTTGTTAAATTAATTGCAGTCAAATAAAAATATATGATAATATATATAAAGAAATATTAGTAGGAAGGAGAGAATCCTGATTATCGTATATAACCATATTCGAAATGCTATTGCACAAATTGTTGCATTGCATTGCTTGTTGGATGTAGGTTTCAATTAGTTATGGTCATGATTACATTAACAAGTAAAGTTACTTACCAATATAAAGTACTCGTCTGGATATTTGAAAAAACTTGTTTTTTTTTCCATGTCTTTCCTTCATATTAAATCAAATATTTTAATAATAATGTTTAAATGTATTTGTATTTATGCACATCTATACTAATTGTTTTATTAAAGAATTTAAACACTTATATAAAATGCCATTTGAAGCTTAATGGATAACCAATTGCAATGCCAAAATTGGAAAAAGAAAAATTATTGTTCTATCAACTTATAGATTCTAGAAGCTTATACTGCATGACCGCATGGAATTAAATTAGGGATAATTTTACATACCTCCGCTGAGGTATATGACAATTGCAGCTAGATCCCTTGTGGTTTGATTAATTACCCATACCTCCCTCAATTACACTATTTGGATAACAATACAAACCCGAAAAGCTGTCATCATCCAAAAGTCCTGAATACCCTGAAATAACCTTTTGTTATTATTCAAAGAAATATTTTCTCTAACTATCATGTCTCTCTTACCACAATTTTTGGCCTTTCCCAAATCAATTGAATATTGTGCACTGGCATCTCTATAAAACTCCTCACGGCACAAGAATGTTTATATTGGCCTATAACCATTAGCATCTACAGAACCACCCTCAAAGTCCTAAAGCACTTTAAACCTTATCTTATGATGTTCTGCTTTTGCTTTGTCCTCATTGCAATTTACAACCCATGACTTGGATATCTATCTCTACCATCTTATTCATTGTCACGTCAATCGTGAGAGTCTCTACCAGTAGGCATTAAAAACCATATTGACTTGAAGATTGGATATTCAAATCATGAGCCTTGTAGTTAGAAAAAAATTGAAAGGATTTGCCTCTAGTGCACCATTTTGGTTTAGACGAGTCTTCTCTCTAACCCTTTTATACAATCTAATTGAATTTCCTCCCCTTCCTATAATATAGGATAATATAGATATTACCAGGAAAAGAAAAGAAAAAATGAGAGACTCCAACAACTCCAAAACTGTTGCAAAACTAGCCAACAACAACTCTTAACGATGATATGTTAAAAGAACTCAAAAACAAACATTATCATGTTGTTCATACATATATCAAAATTGGAGACTTCTCATCAATACATATCTAGATGTACACATAGGGACATACTCATAGTACCATGACAAATTTTTGAAAAAGTTTAGCATTGCTAGATTTAAATAACTTGATGGATTGAGCGACCAAGAATCTCATAAGAAGGTGACGGAGGCAAAGGATATTAGTAGCTCCAATATATATGGGTTGGGGAACAAAAAATAAGAGTGAAGGATCAAGAAAATGAAGTTCGGTGGAATATTAGTAAGTAAAATTTGTGGTCCACAGTGGTTGTGGCAAAAAAAAGTGAAAAACTTATTGTTTGTCTCTTTTTTTTTTTGGCTAGTTCTTTTTTGTTAACATTATTCATTTGAAAGTTTTGCCAATTGGTTAAGAAGGTTACTATAGTCATTTTGTAAGCTCAAGGGACGTATGTGTAATTGCTTAAACCACAGGGCCTTGCCTATATTATAATATATCTTAGGGGGGGTATGTGAAATTATCCCATTAACTTACCCAATCTCTTTCCTCCCCAAAAAAAGGTATGACAATTTCACTTAGCGCCTTCAAATTTTAAAAAAATCTCATTTGCCTCCCCTCTTTCAAACTTTTTGTATCATTTACAACCCAATTTAAAATATAATATTAAAAATTTCATTTTGAGAGAGTAAATATAATCTGATTTCAAATTTGCCCTTTTATTGTCTTACTTTTTACTACAAAAGTGTGAGTATATTAATTATAATTTAAAAACAAAAATAAAAATACAAAGGTTTATTCTGATTAGACAAATTATAGTATACTTTTACAAGGAGTTAACACTTGAAAGTTTATTTGAAATTTTTTCAAGTTATAAAATTAATATTTTCTTTTCCATAAAGTGTTTTGAATTAACTTAAGGAGTTTTATAAATCCTTTATATTTTTTAAAATTTTTTATCTTTTGTCCAAATTGATGGATTGAAAACTAAGAAAATACAACATGCTAAAAGTTATATATGAACTTGTTTGTGTTGGTTTTTAACTGGTGCAAAAAAGGTACTTTCATTATTGTAGATTGTTTGAAGTTGTTTTTAGGAGTATTGTAAATCATTCGTAATTTTAAATAATTTAGCATTTCTTGTCCGAACCAATGGCACAAAAACTATTAAAGAGTTTTTTGATCTTTTATCAATTTTTAAATTTCAGTTAAAGAACCATATCAACCAATTTACAACAATTAACAGATAATTTTGGAATGAAATTATATTATCTCTCCCATTATGAGTTTTTTAATACTATATTTTGAAATGGGTTTCAAATGTTACAAAAAGTTCAAAGTACGGGATGTGGATGAGATTTTTTAAAATTCAGGGATGTCAAGTGAAACTGTTGGAAACCTCAGGGGAGGTTTCTGAAACTATCCCAAAGAAAAAAAAATCTTGTCCTTTTTGCCTAAGGGTATATGAACCCAGTTTTTGGCTATTGGTGCTCTTAGTTCAACTTGTATGATTTAGGGTCTGTTTGGTTGGAAGTAAAATGTTTTCCTTGGGAAAATATTTTCCGTGGAAGTAATTTTCCATGAAAATCACTTCCCTTTCATCATTTTCAAGTGTTTGGTTAGCTTATTGAAAATATTTTCTTACTTCATTTTTCTGGTGTTTGTTTAACTTTTGAAATATTTTCACTTTTATCTCTATCTTTACTTTCTACACATTATAACTACATATTTCTTCCCATGCAAAATAAGAAAATTTATCTCATTGTTTAACTTTAAAAAATCTTGGAGAAATGTATATATGAATAAAAAATATCTCCTTAAGCAATAAACAAATTGCTGGCCATTTAGTGTCAAATATCAATCACATGCAATGCTTATTGTGACATATATCTTGCACTCTCACTGCTGAAAGTTTCTCTAGAAAAAAAATGTCCCTATTATACATAATTAATTATTAGCATAGGATGAGCAGGATGAGATTTTTTTTTTATTTTGAATATACTAGGGGGAGGGTTGGGTTGGGTTGGGTGGTACGGGGGAGGGAGTGTAAGGAAGAGCTCTTGGGTTCGAGTCCTCCTGTTTACACTAAAAAAAAAAAAGAACATACTACAAGATGTTTTCAGTAAGTTTGGAACATACTACAGGCGGGATGCATGCATTTCGGAAAACAACTTCAGTAAGTTTAGAAGGGAAGTTGTTTTCCATAAGATGAGTGAAAATATTTTACATAGGAAAATGTTTTCAGTAACTTTTGTGCAACCAAACACGGGAAATTAGGAAAATATTTTCCTGGAAAACATTTTAACTCGAAACAAACGGACCCTTAATGTCATACAAATTCAGTAAAAAAGGTAGAAACAATTCATTCAACAATTTGGTAAAAAACTCATTAGAGGGAAAATACCAGCAACTTATATTCAGCAAGTCTTGAAGTTCTCAAACCGTATTTTTTTTCTTGTCATAGCCTTTTTTTCGTTTTGAAAATTGAGCCAAATAATTTGCATATTTATTCTTTTAGTTCAACTTGCCTTAGTGTGAAGCAAATTCAGTGAAAGAGCAGACAAACAAATTTTTTATTTTGCTAAGTGACAAATTTAAAACAAACAAAATTCGCGAGGTAAAACTCTACTAGTTCTTCTCCTTCTTCTTTTTTTTTTCCAAGAGAAAAAAGGAAAGCTTACAAGTCGAATCAAGACTTATTGATGACTTGATTAAATCGCTACCGGATGAATTAGTCTTGGTTATTATAATTACACAGGTTCATTTGCATGAGGATTCACATTTACAAAATTCTTAATCCACCAACACCCCACCACCCCCCCCCCCAAAAAAAAAAACTCTCATCCCTATGCCTAAAAAAAAAGATTATTTCTTCATTTAGATGGGCTAACTAGGTGACATGTGTTAGGCCGAGCATGCTTTAGATTTAGTCTCAGCAGAAATTGGGCTGCACAAAATATAAATGAAGGTGTTAACCCAGTTGTGCCCTTGGTTGAGCAGAGATGAATTTACCGTTGGGCCCATCTAATCCCCAGCCCTTTCTTTGATGTCCATTACCGTGGTACCCGTGTTACCCAAAAAATTGGTAATTTGTTTCATAGATACTGAATTTGACCGACTTTAATTAAACCCATAACTGTATAACAAGTGTCATACAAAGACAAGTAATTTTCTTTCCAAACTCACACAAACAAACCTTTGTCTTTGCCAAAACGGAAAAAAAAAATTTTTAAAAAAATGCCTTGCCTTTTATGTACACAATGAAGACAAGAATTTCTTTTCTTTTTTTTTTATTTTTTGAGGAGGAATGATTTGTCAAGATTCCTAGTTATGGAATCTTTTTTTAATAAAAAGTAAATTTTATTAACAGAAGGTTGGAAATCGTTCAATGTGATTTGATATACAGCAAGGGACAATCTTTAATTTTCAAAAGCAATTTATTAAAAAATTTCAAATTCATAAAGACAACAATATACTTTTGTTGATCATTCGAGAGAGGGGGAATCGAAAGTGGTTCTCTTCAACTTTTTTGAGACCAATTTCATGTCATATCATTTTAGATTTTAGAAAAAAAAAACCCATAATGTGTAGCTTGTAATTGGATTCCTATGGGAGTACAAAATATGAAATCCTCGTACTAATTGATTTTGATCCAAAGATGTTTTATTTCTCCATATTAAGACCACAAAATTTATTATTAGAATTGAGCGGCCGAAACATGGCCTCATGGGATTTGACCCAACCCAAAACCCTTATGCTTGTGAGCAATTGTCAAAAAGGATTGCAGAGAGGGCATTTTAGTCATTTAAATCAATAAGAAGCGAACCCGTGAAGCCCCGTGCCTTCTTAAACCCTTCTGTAAGGCTCTAACCCTTTAGCCGGTAAAACCCTCGTTGTCTTTCTCCTCCTTTATCGTCTGCTGCTTCTGCCCAAAAAGTCAGACGAAACCAAAAGGAAATTCAAATGGCAAAGCGTTTAATTCCTCTCCTTAACCGAGTTTTGGTGGAGAAAGTGATCCCTCCTGCTAAGACAAATGCTGGGATTTTGCTTCCGGAAAAAACCGCCAAGGTACTTTTGAATTTTCTCTCACCTGCACACTTTTATTTGTTTATTCTTGCTTGAAAAAAGTGTCTTTTTCTATGTGGGCATTGTCTGTTTCTGCATAATTTGGAGTCGTGGTTTCCCTAATTGTGTTCAATAGTGCACAGGAAATGATTAAGGCTTGTGGGTCTGCACCATATGCACATGGTTTGCAGAAGATGTGTTAATATCTAAATCTACAAAAATATGCTACTAAGTTGGGGTGGATGATGTTAATTTGTTTCTATGCATTTTTTCTATTTCTTGAGATTTTTTTCTTGGGGATATTTGGTTTTCGGATGATGCAGTTTACCATGTATGAATGGTGGATAATAGTTCAAATGTGTATGCTTTGAGTGATAGTGTTGTTATGCAGATTTAGAGGGAAACAAGCTGGGAGAGATGATGAGGCTGTATTAGATTCGATTAAGGCTTTTTGCTTGTAAAATGTGTATTTTGTGAAAGATTTTATTTTTTTATCTAATATACTAATTACTGTTGATAATACAGTTGAACATGGGGAAAGTTGTTGCTGTCGGTCCAGGGTATCATGATAGCCAGGGAAAGCTGATTCCTGTTACCGTGAAGGAGGGGGATAATGTGCTGCTGCCTGAATATGGAGGAACTCAAGTGAAGCTCGGCGAGAAAGAGTGAGTAACACATGTTTATCTTTTAGATGTTTATCCTCAATGTTTGTCTCCATTCACATAAATAACTTGAACCAAGTAATTTTGGTTGATGAATAAATTAATGACTGAATCAGCTTTCTTGGCACGTTGAATGTCCTTTTTGATCCAAAAAACCTTAACTGGTCATAATGTTTAACACTTCTGAGAATGCTAGCAGTTTTTCAGTTTTAACATTTTGTTATACCATTGCACTTCTGTGTTGAGGATCCCAAATTTTGGAGGACCTTGAAAGTTAAATCTAGCTAAGTTTCAAGGCTAATTATAGGTTTCCTTTTATTAGTAATTAGGCATTTTATCACATATGAAGTGTGCTTTTTTGATGCAAGAACCATCTTCCCTTTCGTATGTGTAGCTCATGCTGATCAGAGATTAGTTACTTAGTAATGTCTACCTACTCTTGAACCAATGGCAGTTTTGTTATTATACTTACTTTTGTCTGTTAGTTGTTCCATTGGCCAGGTCTGTTAATTTGTGATACAGCATGGTCTATATAATAAGTCAATCTCAAAACAGTCTTTATTTAATCCTCTACGTATGGCTTGCTCTCAAGCCACTTGTTCTTCCCTCATTAATCTGTTCTAGAACATAATGCAGTGCCATTCTTTTGGAGAAATGATATCATCTCTGACAATTGTCTGATGTTAGTCTAGGAATATAGTTCGTGGAAAGCATGTCAGCCAATCTCACCAGAATTTGCATCATGTAAATTGTGGGGGATGGTGGATCACACTACGTACCTATTCTAACCTTGAGTTTATTACATAACAAGTCTAAAGAATAGCACCCCTTATTCCTTCATAGCTAGATCAAAGTGTCAAAATGAATGTAAAGGCTATGATGGACCATGAATGAATTGGTTTTATCTCATTTGAGCGATAAATATTAACAGGAAATGGCTACTAATGGGTCTGGAGTTACCGGAAATGATGTCTCTACTATAATAAGTGACTTATCCACATTATTACAACTTCTCAATATTTTGGATTGACTTGGGGAATCTTACAAACACAAGCAAACCTTGTGCTGTACCTAGTGCAATTGCAGTCCGGTTTTTACAGATGAAAATCTCACTTGTGCATTTGATCAATGCAAAGTACTGAATTTATCACATATTGCTGATCCTGGATGTATTTTACTTCTACATGGTTGTCAATGTTTCAAGTGAATCATGTGATTCATTCTATGATCTACCTAACACTCCTTTTTGGTCAGATTGAACTTCTTTACTTTGTTTTTGAGTTATACAAGTCTGATTGACTGAATCTATGGTCGCAGAATAGTCTTATCCCTTTGATATAGTTTTCCAGCGGTGGAACTGTCTCCACTAGTGTATTTTATTTCTTTTTAAAGTCAAAATAGAAAACCGTAACTGTTTCATTGGGTAAAAGAATAGCCAGGGAACTGCATTCCTCACTTCTCTTTCGAGCTCGAAGTACTATGAGAGTCCAATTAAGGCATTCAATTATTAATTGAATTAGTACAATGTTGAAGATGCTTGGGATCCATTGTTGTGATCTGATATTTCAGACGATTAGGATATAGATATGTTTCTTTCACATAATTAATGAGCTTCAGATAGATGTATTGTCCAACATTTTGCAAATCTACGTGATTTGCCCATCCAGGAGTTATGGTCCTAGATGCAGTCCAACTTTTTGGGAATTTTTTAAAATCATCTTCAGTATATCTGGGAGTATTCTCAAGGACTTGTACGCTTGTTCCTCCAAGGCCTATATTATGCCTGTATGTAATCTTATAACAATTTCTTATTAAGCAATTTGAGATTAGGAATTTCCTGAGTTTGTATTTTCACCTTGAAGGCGTAAGCAAATAATTTTTTTTGGTGATGGGTCATGATCCTTGACTCAGTAGTTTTACCTCATAGGGGTAGCATTTCTTCAGCAGCTGGTACGTAATATATTGTTAAAGATTGCTCAACAGGACATGAGTATGCATTGCTAACTCAAGTTTCATAGAATTTCCTATATGAGAAAATGAAGCATTCAGAAGAGACGTGCTATAGAGCTAAAAAGAAGTCTACCAATTAGATAATTAGGTGTGACCAATAACGATGAGTATGATTCCTTTAATAGAATGAGAATGTTTTTGAAAACGTTTGCCAACTCCAACCTTGATCTTTTCTTCTTTTATTATCATGAAAACCGTGATTACGGCAATAACTTTGAGCTACAGCAAGTGTTGTGTATATAGAACATGAACAGCTGAGACTTGCATGATGAAAAGTACCACATGTGAATAGTGGCATGTGATGAACAAATTCCGGTCAATGTTACTGTGAATTGTGCATTGATGTCATCACCTTTTTTTACACATCATTATCATCTCCAAACCCTTGGTTTTGATTTTTCATCCAATCTGATGCTCAATGATGATCATCATGAAAACCCCTTGCTTGTTCGTGACAATACTTCCTGTCTGTCCTTGAATAAATTGATTAAGAGCAATAATGTCAAAAACCAGAATTTTAGATTGACCAAGTGAAGTGCCAGTTGTATCATTTTGGCTGTTCATTTCATTAGCATCTTCAGCTTTAAAATTTCAAACTTGGCTTTTATTTTGAACTGCTCTACCTTTGTTGAATTGACTGGGAATTCGGAATGTTGATTGCTTTTCACTTTGGATTGGATTGTAGGATTAAGTTCTTTTTTGGCGAGAATGCTAGGAGCCAACTCTGTGTTTTTTGTGGCTGGGTGTGTGTAGATGGGTGGGGGTAGGTGTGGGCTTGAGAGTGGGGTGTGTTTTGTTCTGTTTTGTGTTTGTCTATGTGTTTATGTATGTTGCACACACTTGACGGATCTCCATTAATTCTGTGTAAATCTGTGGCTATATATAGGCATGATTTACTTTGTTGTATTCATATTCTCCTGTGTATGAGACATGTCATGAGTTGGATTGCCAGATGCCCAAATAGCTGTATGTTTATGTCAATTGCAGTGAATATGTCATTATCTCTTCCTGGTTTTTGTGGAGCTGGTGTTGTCATGTAAAAATGATACGTGCAGAACTAAGTTCATTTATTGCCATTTGCAGTTAGCTTTGTGTGGTCTTCATCACCTTTACTGGCGCTGTTTTAGCAGGCATTTATTATGGAATCCTTGTCTACTCATTCTGCACTTAGTATAATCCTGAACAAGTAAATATTCATTTTCTGAATGCCTAATAACAGAATTGACGCTTAATCTGCGTACATAGAGGGGATGATTCATGTTGGATAATAGTCCATCCATTGATATTGGTTGATCATTGAGCTAGGTTTTTTCAAGGAAAACTGTCATTCACAATGAAGAAAATCTTTGAAGCATGCGTGCCATGTGGTGTTGTTTATCATTGCTTGTGTACATATTTAAATACTGAAGTCTTACTGCATGAAAAATATGTGAAGTATGTAACTTTAGCTGTTTTGGGCGGATATCCATTTTTTTAACCAATAAGCTTCAAAGTATGCTAGCCTTGATTTTGTGGACCCTTATCTGCTTTTGTCATCAAGAAAGCGTGTTTCTTCCTTGAAAGAGGCTAACTTACGATTCATTTATTCAGATAATTGTGCCATCTTAAACTATTGGAAACCTTCTTTCTTCTCCTCTGTGTTGAGTTCCTGAGGTCTTCGCTGTATTTCAGCAATTATGCTCTACTAATGTGGAAATCACTTTGCATTGTTTTCAGGTACCATTTGTACCGAGATGATGACATCCTTGGAACATTGCATGATTAGAAAGCTGCTACTTCCACCATGTTAAAGATATTACATTGGTGGTATGCTAGGACTATGTATCAGCGGGTCGGAGAATTGGATTCTCTTAGGATGGAAAATGCCATTTCTTAGTTTTAAAATGTTGATTAACTTAGAAGGCTGTCTTGACATTTTAATGAAGTATTGCGTCTTTCTGACCCTTGAGCCTTAACTCGTGAATTGGCCAATTGTGTCGCAGAAACTGTTTAATGCTTGCATTCTTGTAGGTAATTGATATAGGCAATGGAGTCGTTGATCCCATTGCACATTTGAACAATTCTTGGGCAACTGCATTTTGCATTTTCTTATTCTGTTCTTTTTTTGAACGAGTGAATTTTAGATTGAAGTCTTTAACTGCTATAAAATTGGGATCTTGGAGACAAACTATTTAAGCCCATCCAAGTGTAAGCAGAGAATGGTTATAGGATGGATGAGCTCCACCTCCATTTCCTGATACCAAGGATGAGAACTTTGTCAGTTTCTATTTTGGGTTAATAACAGCGCCCCCCCCCCCCCCCCTCTCCCCCCTCTCTCCTCTCCTTCTTTCCCCCCAAGTTTTAAATATATACATTTTTCCCCTTAATTCTCCTCTCTCGCACATCCAGAGGGGAGGAGCAGGTTGGGGGGAGGAGCAGGTTGGTGGGGGAAGGAGAGGGAGGGAGGGAGGGAGGGAGAAAGGGAAATAAAGAAAAAAGAAAAAGCGGAAGGGAATAAGGAAAAATTTTTTTTTGTGTGTTTTTGAATATTTTGAGATGTGTATTTAAAAAATTTTGAGGAGTTCTTTGAAGTTCCTATAGCTAAAGTTATTAAAAAAATATGGTCAAAATAATTCGCATAATCCTACACTTAGAAAGCTATAAGAGTCATTTAGCGCAAGCAATAAACTTGTAGAAGAAATATTTGGCCAGAGTAATTCACATAATCTTACACTTGAAAAGTATAAAAGCCTTTTAGCGCAAGCAATACAAGATGAGATTTTAAGAATTAAAAATTTTGGATTTAAATTTCTCTTTCTTTTTCTCCATTTCTTAAACCTACACCTATCCTGTGAGATAAAAATTTGAAAAAAAAAATGTTCAGTTTAGTCAATGGAACAGTTATATAGAAATAAAAAAAATATAAAAGAAATGGTCTGAATGGTAAATAACTTGAATGATCGTGTCTGGACCCTCAATCAATCCTTCTAATCACTTCCAAACCATAGGCAAAAGTGATTGTAGCCTATTCACATATTTGCCAAGGACACCACATTCGAATCGTCCAAAATCAAATGGTCCTTAGCATATTTCTGAGTTAGAGACATTGGGATTAAATTTTGAAAAGTCATGTCAAATTTAAGATTTTAAAGGAATAATCATTAGGTTTATTGACTAATGTATACGATTCCTCTGGATTGAAGAAATTACTCGACTAATCTGCTTGCAAGTGTTGCTGATGATAATGCCAGAAAAAAGTATACAGGCAGAGTAATTCAGAAAATCCTACATATGGAAAGCTATAAAAGCCTTTTAGTGTGTTTTTTTTTCTGTCGACACGATAAATTCTATGTTACAACTACTCTTACTCTATATTAGGAAAAAGGGAATCTAAATAGATCAAGAAGAATCCGATAAATCACTATCGATTCAAACGGATGTTTATGCACTCGCTGGTAAAATAGTTTTAAGAAAATCTGAATATTAAAATGCAAGTCGAGGAAATTGATCCTTGACTTACGCCAGATTTAAAACTTTTTGTGGTTCTTTTAGTGGATTTTTCTATAATGGAGACAGTACGAATGTCCCCAGCAAGGGAAAAGCTGGCCCGTTGAAGCATCGATTAGCACGTGTCCAGCCACGGAAATCAAGGCTACATGGAAACCGAAAGGAGAATTGCTGAGCCGGCGTGGAATAGTGGAGCACATGTTCCAGTTCCACCTCCACGTCAAACCAGTTGGCAAGAAATATGTGATGTTCCAGTTGGACGTCCACATCATTGCAAACGTGGAAAGATGATTAATTTAAGACCGGAGACCAACGAAACACTAAATTACAAGTGGCCCCGGAAAAAGGCTGGGCAGTAAAATGGGTACTTTCAGAAATATCCCCCGAGATTTCACTGAACTCCCTGAACTCCCTCTCACATAAAAATTAAACAATTACACATACCTTCCTTGGGATTTAAAAAGACAATTTAAATCTTAAATATTTTAAGAAAATTCTGTTATTTGGTATACGTATATTTACAATGAGTTTGTTAAAATTTTTTCCTTCTTATTTCTTTTTGTTATTTGTTCGTCAATGAAACTGTAGAACTGTCACTATTGTCTCTAGGTTCTATTATAACTAAATGTCGAATTAGTGAAATTTGTTACGAGTTAATTTTATATGTAATTCAATGTTTTTGTTTATTTTGTTTTCTAATTTTTATTTTTAATTGACAAAATGAACCTTTTTATGGGCCAAAACCAGTATTAAATTATGATAATTGCATTACTTGAAAAATTAATAAACTCGAAATGAGTTTATCAACATATTTTTTCTATCTTATAAATCTAAATCCATAATAAAATACCAGGAAAAAGTTTCCAATCATAATAATAAAATTATTATAGTTGTTTATAAAATAGCAGATATGTACATAAAAAAATTTGGCACCTATTCCATATAATTATACTAGATAATAGTCTAATTTTATAGAAAAAAATAAAACACGTTGTACAATGGCATTTATGGGTATTCATTTAAATTTGCCGAAATAAATATTATTTTAATATATTGTTACTTAAACTATTGAATTAATGGAGGTAAGCGTAATTATTCAAATCTCATGAGAATTCAATGAAATAGTCAGAAACCTTAGGAAAGGTTTCTGAAATCATCCCCAAATAAAAAGCATGGTATAGATGCATGTAATTTGTAGCAGGTTTAGTATGTCCATGAATAACAACTTTTATTTTGCTAGTGCAATCTTTTTTTTTTGCTTAATGATTAATTATGAATTGATCCAAGGTGTAAATAATTGTATAATAATGTTTGGTTAAAGTATTCATAGTTGTATGAAGAAATAATTGCACTTGAGGTATTTATGTACCATAGTAGTCTTAAAAAAGTTATGTATACAAAAATAGTGTGGTGCAATCATATCTGCTAAATAATACAATTCATACAATAGATGAAATATATTATGTGGGATGGTAATTAAATTTATGATGTGTGTGATTATATTGACATCGGTATTCATTTTAAGTAGAAATAAAATGAAAGATAGCATAGTGCATTTGTGCATTAGTGATGTATTACTATGTAACAAAATTAATAAGTTAAGCAATATAAAAAGTGAATTAATAAATGTACACGCAAATTACTATGTACGATAATGCAAGTGTATTGAAAAAGGATAAATAAAATTAGAAGGCAAGGATAAAAAGAATAACTGAAATGCATTAGGCACGATCGAGCTGATTAGAAGAGACAAATTATGAATGAAATTTGTTGGAAGAGAGTTAGATGAAAAATAAATACAACTCAATTAGAACAAATTAGTTGTTATATAATCAAAATAGATAATTATCGAAATTGGCAGAGTATAAATGATTAATTCTTAAAATAATAAATATGGTATATGTGTGTATGAGTGTATACATGTGTATATGTGTATGTATTGGTAACCATGATGAAGTCGAACATTCCATGGGCGCATCAGTTTTGGCGAATTTGAGAAGTGGGATTTATGGGCTATAAGAATGATGCGATTAAAAGTTATAGAATGGAAGCAAAGAAGACACCCATGTGTTATTGCTACACTGTAGATATGTGTGCCCCTGAATTATCATGGGGAGCATTGGTACCTGTTCATCATTGACTTTGAATGCAAGAAATGCTTCATCTATGACTCCAAACCAGCTGAATATGCCACCGCTAGCAGGGAGGCTTTAGCAAACTGTGTGGTAAGGCTATGCACTGCCACAAGTAACCATCTGTCCAAATTTACTCTCTACGCTCTGACTATTTTAGAATGTTCACCTCACAGCGCCGAAGGATTCACAGTGCCTTAGTGCATGGGTTTGGAAGTGCATACACCATAGACATCACTAACTTTGCTTTTCAGACGCCTAGTTGGTGCCCCAAGCAACATGACCAGTTTAGTCTCTCATTTCATTCACTTCTGCATTCTTAAATCTACACAATATAAGGGCGTAACAAATACACCCTCTATGATATTTTACCAATGTTTACTAATTCGTTTGCTATAGTACAGTTTTGATTGTGGTATGTATGTCATGAAATATATGGAAAATATCCAGGAGATGCAGGAAGGCATTTTTTTTCAGGTTTGGCAGTCTTCCCATGCTACTATTGTACCTGTCTGTGTCAGTCCTTGGCTGACTTCTTCCTCTTCCTTTTTCCAGTTCAATTCGCAGACAGATCGGATGCGTCTTGCCGTGGAGCTATTTGTTTCAACAGAAAATACCGTGAGAAACACCGTTGTAATGGGGGTACCAGGGCTGGAACACATCCAGTTCACTTGATGTGGAATGAATCGATGTGTCTAGACTTTTTGGGTTTTTGTTTATGGGGTTTGTCATGTTGGAACAGGAAAGGATGAATTTTGGGGATTTTTTTTCCTTCTTGGGGTGGTTTTGAGATGAAGGCGCATGGGGAGACTCTTGAAGGACTTTTAGCAAGCATGTTATTTTTTGTCGGACTATCTTGTATCTGTTTGGAGTAGCCATGGGCCAAATATTAACTAGCTTATTGTCCCAATGAATGCATATGTTGAGAGACGACTGATATTTATGAGGTCAAAAAATGGACCATCAAACATAATGTGCTGACCAATTGCAATTTAGAGTTTTGGGAATTGTAAGTGGAAAATAGATTGTGCACAGATAGGGATATTAACTCTGTTGGTGCGAAATGAACGCATTTATTAATATATATTAACGTTCAAAATACATTTTTTTTGCAAGCACCTGATCAACATGTTTAGCAAACTCTCGTTCAATTTATTCACTTTTTTTTAATTACAAGACAAACATACAGGCGGTACTGGACTTAACTAGAAATGTATAGTTCATAAGACAAACAATGCATCATACAATCAGCAAGCAGACGCCTAGTTGTTCCAACACATACTTTGAAGAGCAGATAACCATCAAGCTAGTGCTCTATACTTATATATTGCGGCAATCTGAGTAGTCTGAGCAATCGTCCCAAGCATTTCTCTCATACTCGTCCCAAGCACCAAACCTCTGCAAAACCTCACTCAAAAAAATGCCACAAAAGACCCACAAAAGACCCGAATCTTAATTTCAATTTACTAATTTACCACTGTAATTTCTAATAAAATCAATTTCGAACAATTGGGTAACGCAACCGACCCAATTAACCCATCTACCACCACTCAGGTCATTTCACAAATACATTCATCAGACAAAGCTTTCCTCTTGTCACAAAAATTCAAAGCAATGTGGTACATGTTCACAAGCAAGCAGGTTTAAATTCCGCCTGCATAATAACGTTGAAACCCGCAAGCAGGATTCTGTGTTTTTTCTATTTCAAGGTTAGCTCGCATGCGGGTTAATGTTATATTTGAGCGCGAGAAGAAAAAATTGGTAATTAGGTTCTTTGGGCATTATAAGTAAATATTTAAATTAATGTCAGTTTTATTACACCAATATTATTGTATTATCATTATTATGATTATTGTATTATTTCTTATGCAAATATAACATTTAATTATTTAAATTTGATTTTATTTTTACAATTTATAAAATTTTTATAACTTATATAATATTTTTAAAACCCTAATACATCTAAATTTGATTTTATTTTTCAAATTTATAAGATTTTTATTTAAAAAAATGGGATACGGATAAGATATCCGGTTGGTTCGATATGCATAGGTGCATATGAGAATATCCGAATACTCTTTAAACCCGCATGCGGGTTTAAGGAAATTATGGCAACTCTCTGACACACTAGTTACCCGTCCAACTTGTGTGTATTAAAATATATTTAAATATTATATTTCATATTTTTGTTATTTAGAGTTTAACAAAACATTAATATTGGGTAGATTTGAGGGATTAAGGAAATATTGCAGATTATGCATATCCCTCAATTATGCAAAATTATGCAAAATTATATTCCATTTTCTAATATTCCTACAAATATGCAAAATTATGCATATCCCTCAAATCTACCCAATATTAATGTTTTGTTAAACTCTAAATAACAAAAATATGAAATATAATATTTAAATATATTTTAATACACACAAGTTGGACGGGTAACTAGTGTGTCAGAGAGTTGCCATAATTTCCTTAAACCCGCATGCGGGTTTAAAGAGTATTCGGATATTCTCATATGCACCTATGCATATCGAACCAACCGGATATCTTATCCGTATCCCATTTTTTTAAATAAAAATCTTATAAATTTGAAAAATAAAATCAAATTTAGATGTATTAGGGTTTTAAAAATATTATATAAGTGATAAAAATTTTATAAATTGTAAAAATAAAATCAAATTTAAATAATTAAATGTTATATTTGCATAAGAAATAATACAATAATCATAATAATGATAATACAATAATATTGGAGTAATAAAACTGCCATTAATTTAAATATTTAGTTATAATGCCCAAAGAACCTAATTACCAATTTTTTCTTCTCGCGCTCAAATATAACATTAACCCGCATGCGAGCTAACCTTGAAATAGAAAAAACACAGAATCCTGCTTGCGGGTTTCAACGTTATTATGCAGGCGGGATTTAAACCTGCTTGCTTGTGAACATGTACCACATTGCTTTGAATTTTTGTGACAAGAGGAAAGCTTTGTCTGATGAATGTATTTGTGAAATGACCTGAGTGGTGGTAGATGGGTTAATTGGGTCGGTTGCGTTACCCAATTGTTTATATCCATAAGTAAAATTTTATGATTCCCATACCCATCCCCTCACTTTTTCTTATTTATTTCTGATTTTTATTAGTTTTCATTAATTCACTAATATAACTTGTACACCTACCTTAAGGGCATTTATGGGAACAAAATTTCCTCTCTTTCCTGAAAAAACTTTTTTATGTTTACTTTAGTGGTCATGGGCTGATTTTGTTACAAAATCAGAAACCTCAAGGGAGGTTAGTGTAATTGTGGAAACCTCAGGGGAGGTCAGTGAAATTGTCAGAAACCTCAGGGGAGGTTTCTGAAATTATCCCTAAATTCATTATATGTGAAATGCCAATAAATTGGAGATCAAGATGTTACGTTCGGCAGCACATCGTAATCATGCATGCATTTGGCTGGTCATCACTTCGGCTGTGTCCTACTACTAGTTCAAAGTCTAGTCCTACTATTTACGATTACACTTCAGCAATTGGTAAACTTGTTTTTCCAAACCAAGAAAAGAAAAAAAAAACAAGACAAATGCACATATTTATGGATAACTCCATCCTAAAGTCATGGGATGAATTTTTAAGCAATTTCAACATCTGCCTTTCATACCTCTGGCTAAATCTAATGTTTCCATGAAACCACATGACACAATCACTAAGGAGTTAGGTTTCAAGTACAACTCCCGCCACTCCTAATCGATTGCCGCCAAAGCATCAAACAAAACAAACTCCTACTATGACTATATCGAACCCAACTAAACCCTTAGCTTAATATAGTAATAGTTGAACCAGATCACCATTCGGCTACATCGAAGTCCATTCCCACCAATGGGTCACGTCCATATGAGCTTGAGGATCCATGTCATTCCTGGAATGTCCATCGTGAAGTGCCCCCAAGTCAGTTTTGCTGTTGTAAAAAAAATTAAAATCATTTGGTACAATTGGGTACTTATCAACACATACTTGAGTACTACAAAGACTACTGCTTTCCTGTTTTCTGATGATCCCCACGCTGCTGCTGGGTGCGGTGCCCCATCCATTCTTGAAAAAAAAAAGATTTAAATCAATAATGAGTGCAACCTATGTTACATGACAAGGGTTAGAGTTATACATTATTTTGGTTAGGCCATCCAGCAGTCATCATCGTCAATCTGTGTGCTTGCTGTTCGCACCTATGTGAGCTAAGATTTAGCTCCTCTTCAGATCTAAATTGTGACCCATGATTACCATCTTCATCGCTGTTAAGTCCTGCTTGAAGAAAAGGCTCTGTTGGGTGCAAGACTGCCGGCTGCCTTGGCATCTTGCATGACCTCCTATTGTGTCCATCCCTTGCCCTGATTCATGCAATTCCAAATAACTGTTACATTTGGGTTAGATGAAACTTCATAAGTAACGCAATACTATAAAAAATCCCTAAAAATCATCAAGCATCCATAACAACTTATACCCCTCATACTTCAATCATCTCAGTCATGGCAATAGATATAACATGCAGTTGCCGCACATCCTATGCTCCTGCTGTCTGCGTTTTCCCTTTGCTACTGCACCTCTTGCCTGCCTATCAGAAGGTGGGTCAAGGACTCCAAATTTTTTTGACACAGTGGGAGTCATCGATTGAATGGGAAGTTTTTCAGCTCTCAATTGCACTTCTTTCACGTGGACTGTCTCAGTTGTAATCATATCCTCTACGCGTCGGAATCCCTCCAATGTTTTTGCCGCATGAAAGCACAA
>NW_020863470.1:0-14012 GCF_003713205.1 Coffea eugenioides | reverse complement strand
AAAAAAAAAAAAGAAAAAAGAGAAACGCGACTTGCAAGCTGCGTTTTTGCAGTTTGCAAGGGAGGACTTCGGGCAGCCCCTTGGGCTGTAAATATAGAAGAGTGCTAAGGGTTTTAGGAGGGGGGTTCCTGGTATAAATAGCAAGAAAGGAGGCAGCCGCAGGGGGGTTTTGGAGAGGAGCGAACGGAAGAAAAAAACTAAAAAGCAAGAGAGGAGAGGTGAACGGGAGAGAGTTAGGAAAAGAACAGCAGCCGAAAAAGGAAGTTGTGAGAGGTTGACGGCTACAAACTAAAAAAGTCCGACGGGCTGAGGGTTTTTGAAAGAAAACAAAGAGAGGACTGGGCGGCTGAGAGTTTGAGAGCTTCGAGAGAGTTGAGGGCCGCGAGGTTGGAGAGCCAAGGGAGAACTAGAGAGGGGCGGCGCAGCAAGGAGGAGGAGTCCCAACGTCACCATCATCATCTTCGATTCATCAAGAAATACGAGTACTGCGAACCAGAAGAAGAACATTGACAGCCGAGGAAGATAAAGCTTTTCGGGCTGAGCAACACTTTGTTCATCATCCAAGATTCTATTTTTTCCTTTTGAAAAGGATAAAGGTAATGCCTTTCACTTGTCTTCTGCCCATAGATTATAAAATCATGTCTGAAATGTTGAAGCTTTGCTGCGATGCTGGTTTTGTTTTGCCGTGAGTTTTGCTTTTCTTTTCTGCACTTCTGGGATTGGCAGCACGGTCAGGTTTACTGGATTTGGGGTGAAGTTATGAGAGTTATGTGATTGGGGATGGGCTGTTGTGCAGCTTGACTGGGTTTTCTTTTCCTTCTTCGCATGAGTAGATTTGGTTTGGATTGAAATATTTGCAGAAACTGATTAAAGCTTGTGTCTTTTGCTGTTTTCTTTTGCTGCATTTTCTTCGTTGTTTTCGATTGGAATGGTCAGTAGATAGATTCATGTTTAAAGATGTGTGCGAGTGGATTTGTAGATGATGAATGCCGTGCAATACTTGAGCTGGACAATGGATTTCAGATTGCTAGCTATTCTACATGATTGTCTGTCAGATTTTCGGTAGTCCATTAGCCTTTTGTTTGTTCTTGTTGGTTTGGAGTTAGAGTTCAGTAGCTTGTTGTGAGTTAAAGTGAGGATGTTGGGTTGGAAATATTTAATCAAAGCCTTGTCTATGAACCAAACTTGGTCTGCACGATGGAAAGAAAAAATCTGGTTACCAAAACCATTTCTGCATTTATTTTTCAGAACTTTGGGACGATACATTTCTATTTTTTCTGGTCATTTGGATTGTGATCATTGTGTAATTTGTTGCTTAGCTTAAGGTTGTAATGTTGGATTGAAAAACATCTGATCAAAGCCATGTATTTGAATCAAAATCTGGCCAGCATCATGAAGTGGAAAGAAAAGCCGCGGCATGTGAAAATTGCAGAAAAATCTTGTTCCTCAAATCATTTTTGTTGCATTTTGAGTTTAAAACCTGTTTGATCTTACTCCTACTTTTGCTTCAAATCTCTGCATTTTGATTCAAGTGGAGATACTTGGTTTATTTGCATGAATATAGATTCGGCCAAATGGATAGGAAATTGAATGAGACTATGCAACCGTGAGTTTGCAGCATGCTTGAGTTTTTCCGTGACCTTTTGCACCAGTTCCCCTATGTTTCTTGTTTGTTTAGATGTCAAATTCATGTCTTGTTTGTTTAGTTCAAAGTTTAGGTGTTAGATCAAGGAAATTTTGGTTAAGGTTGCTTGAATCTGAAATCTGGTCTTGGAATGTGAAGCTAAGAAAGTTACAGCAGTTTCATTCTTCAAATGTTTTGCCCACTTTTTTCATGATCTTGCATGGTTTTTTTAAGTTTCCTATTTGATTGGATTATGGGGATTACGTAGTTTGCTGCTAGTTTAAAGCTTTCATATTTGGGTTTGAGAACTGAACTTGAAAGCAAGTTATGTGTGCTGTTTTTCTTTCGGTTGATGATGGTTTAACAAGAAGTGTAGCAGAAGCATTTCCTACGTAAATCGCATGAGCTTGCATGTAAATGCTCCTGAAAATTGCACTTTGACCCCCCAAGTCTCCCCTTGTCCTACTATGGCCCAATCAATTGAATGATTTCCTCAATTTGGTCCTTGGCACTTTAATTTTTTGCAACTTCATTGCTTGTTTTGCTTCAATTAACTACCATGCTTTGTCAATTGCATTTAAGTCATGACTTTAGGGGCTTTATGACCAAGTGAGCTTGTTTTGCACATTTCTTTTAATTTTTCCCAAATAAATTGGTACCTTGACCATTTCTTTTATTTTGGAGGATAAATAAGTAAGTTCACTTCATTGGGGCCCAATTGCAAGGGAGGTAACCTCTATCTCCTTGATTTTCATTTCTCCTATGTGACCTTATGTGTTATGTGAATATGCCTGTCTACTTCGCTTTCCCTACCTCCTTGCATGCATTTACTTACTTTTACTTTTATTTAAGTTTTTATGGGGTATGTGTACACCTCTTGGCTTGTAATAGATAGGGCTTGGCGAGCTTTCTTGTCCATTTTCCCTTTCCCCCTTTTGAAGTCTTATTATGGGGTATGTGTACACCTCTTGGCTTGTAATAGATAGGGCTTGGAGGCGCATTCGATGAGGACCTGTTGAAGACATGTGCCTAGCTAGCAAATGTAATAGTTAGGGCTTTAATTGCTTTATGTGTCTTGCATGCTTAGTTGCTATGTGTTAATTTGCTTTGTTAGGGCCTTGCATCTAGTCGAGCATGCTAAATGTTATGTGCTATGTGTTTATGAGTGTTTGGCATGTCTACTCGCTTTCCATAGCCATGAATGAATGTGATGGATGAATGTACGTTTCCGCTAGTCCAATGCTAGTCGGAATTCATAGAATGGGCTAGTCCAACGCTAGACCCAATAGGCCATCCCCTTTTGTTAGTGCATATTTGCATGTCCACTACATGTCATGCATTTTTCTTAGTTTTATCATTTGGCATACTCCTCGAACCCCTTTTCCCCTCATTTTAGGATTTTTGCATCTCATACTAGTTATAGGGTTCATTTGCCTGGAGAGTCCCCTTAAATATGGGATATAGACGAGTGTGGCTTTTTCTAAAGCCTTAGCACGCTTGTATCCTCTCTATAAAAGGGCAAATTGAGTCACGATTTAGGTCTCCCCGTACCCAATATGCATGAATTCCCTAGGCTCATGCATTCTCAATCCACTCTATCATCACACTTTCACTTTTGTCTCATTTGCACACATGCACCTTTTTATCACTTTCACTTGCACACGAACACTTTTTTATCTTCACTTGCACACAAACACTTTTATCTTCACTCGCACACGAGTACTTTCATCTTCATTTGCACACCGACACTTTCGCACTTTTCTTTAAATTGCATACATGCATTTTTGCCCACTTGCATTTGGAGTATATATATATTTGCATTCAAAGACATTTGCACACCTCCACTTATATCTTACTTTTATCATTTTTCTCACTTCACACAAACTCACACTTTCACATGGCATGCATTCCACTCATTTTTTACGTCATTTAGGATTACGTGTGACCTCTCCAAAGGATCATTATTGGGCTTCACAATTAATGTGATTGGCACCACTCACCCTTTGAAGAGAAATTTCCCCCATGTCCCCTAGGTCTAGGTTTTTGCATTCACGTAGTCATATCCAACATGCGATACATACCTTGGGTAGAAAAATTAGGAGAAAATGGTTTAAGTCACGCAACTAGCCTTGGCTAGGTCGAAGGGGTGCCTTGGATTTTTATCCTTGCCTTCCCCTTCGTCAAATGTGACCCCCGATCCCTCTTTTGGTTACGTAGACCCAAAAGTTCTCTAAAAGGGTTTATTTACTTTTTTCATTCAAAAACAAAAATCATTTTTGGGTGACTTGGTACACCCTAACTCTATACCAAGTGGCGACTCCATTTTCCAAAAAACCCTTTTTGAACTTTATATGGCCAAACCGTCGCTTTATCAAGTCCCATGGCCTTTATTTTCATTTTGCACACGTTCACACCACACTACACACACCACACCCATCACAAACACATTCATTCAAAAAGTGGGGCGCGACAGTTGGCGACTCCACTGGGGACTTCCTAAGTGGGTCCGAGCATTTGATTTGGCCATTCTTTTCCCTTTTCTACCCTTTTTATGCGTAGCATTTGGATATTAGGGTTGCATTTTTCCTTTTAGGACTTTTTGCCTCGCGCACGTACCAAACTACTCCCCACTCACGTATGTATGATTGGTTGTTTGGATGTATATTTTACTCGTTTTATCTCGCGCTTTGCATTGCATTTGGGTGGGGGATGTACCCTAGAGCCTCGCGTTGGTTCTTGATCCCTCCCCTCCAAACGAGCACTAGCATACGCGCATACGCTTTAATTATTTTTACCCCTCATTATTTTTCTTTTAGTGGCTTGTCACGCCACTCCACCCTATTAGGATTTTAGGCGACCCACTTGGACATGTGATCGTATCACGACGTATGCGTAGCATGATCCGAGGGGTCACTCGATCTTCCGCTTTAAACTTTAGGTTGATAACCTATTAGTTTTTAGTCGAAGGTTGAGGATTTTTTTTAGATTCGCCCAGACGGGTAGCCGTAACACGACGTGTGCGTAGCAACGTCTGGGAAATCGCTCGAGCCACCGACAAGGAACCTTGGGAGTGATGACCCTTGGTTTCCAAGTCTGAAGGCTCGGGGACCTATGACTTATCGAGTCTAGATGCATTAGTGAACCCTAACCTCATGCATCCATTTTAGCTTGCCTAGGGTAGAGTCAACCTTACCCTATTAGGGACACTATTCACGAGGGGAGGGGTCCAACCCCTTTCTTCTTTTTATTGCTTTATGTCCTTGTGTTGATTTCGTTGCTACAATGTGTTATGTGTATTTATCGGACTGAGCTAACTTTTCTTGGTTTTGTGTCCCAATTGCATTCACAAACCCTAGCAAATAAGAGGTCTGGCATGACTTTTTAGAAACCTACCCTTGTAGATAGGCTATTGCACGTGTGAAAATTGTGATATATCTTGTTCATAAATTAATGTCATACCATTTTAGGCTTACCCTGGCAAATAAAGGGCTCCTTAGGTCACGTCTCATTTCAAATCACATTTTTCCCTGCTTTGATAAGAATGGCATCATGCATAAGCCTTAGAAAGGGAATGCCATTTAGGGAATCCCGTGTTTAGGAATAAGCCACATTGTGTCTCGGATACTTAATCCAGTGAGACTTGCACGTTTACATTTTTGTACCATCCAAAGGGGTAGTGCACAAGGTAAGGTAGGATCCGATCGTTTTCATAGAGTGATCTTTGGAATATGAGCATCTAATAATCACTTTTTGGCCATTTTATCAAAATTGGTAAAAATCCCTTGCGTGAAGGACATTAATTTGAAGAAATTCACAAATGATTCCTCCTATTGAGACGATAAATAAATTGAGGCCAAAATTTGATTTTTAGAAGGTCATAGACTAATGCACCTCAATAATTTTGAAATAACCAATGGCCGGACAATTCAACCAATCCATTTTTGCCAATTCATTCAATAAATCATCAATTCATTTGACCAATTTACCCTTTTTAGGGTCATCTGATCGATTTTGAATAAATCATCAATTCATTTGACCAATTTACCCTTTTTAGGGTCATCTGATCGATTTTGAATAAATCGTCAATTCATTTGACCAATTTACCCTTTTTAGGGTCATCCGATCGATTTTGAATAAATCGTCAATTCATTTGACCAATTTACCCTTTTTAGGGTCATCCGATCGATTTTGAATAAATCGTCAATTCATTTGACCAATTTACCCTTTTTAGGGTCATCCGATCGATTTTGAATAAATCGTCAATTCATTTGACCGATTTACCCTTTTTAGGGTCATTCGGCCGACTTTTGAATAAATCATTCATTTGGCCAATTTACCCGTTTTTAGGGCAATCGAGCCGATTTTAAATAAATCAAGTTTCGTTCAATCTATTTGATCAATTTACCCTTTTTAGGGTGATCTGATTAATTTTGGATAAATTAAATTCCATTCAATTCATTTGACTCGTTTCCCTTTTTGGGGTAATCCGGTCGATTTTTAATAAATTGTCAATTTCATTTGACCAATTAGGATTTCAATGTCGAATTCCAAATTGGGAAATCTAGTCAATTTTGAAGAAAACCGTCCATTGCATCCAATCACTTGATCAATTAGGGTTTTTGACCCGTAATTCACTGAGAAATTTTATCAACGAATTCCAATCTCTTCGATAGGAGTTCGTCAAGGTCAAACCCATGCGTTTTGCAAATCAAAGGTGATCAATCTATTCGGACGTTGTCCTCATTTTGACAAATCTCTCGTCACCCCAATTGACCAAATTCTTTCAAAATTATTTTTCACTCCATGAGCTGATTGGATCCATCAGGTATTGTATAGTGCCTGCTCTGGAGGATTGCATTTTCATGCTAGGCCTACCCTTGGCATAAAAGGGTTCTCCCATAGGACATGCATACCGATTTTGCAGTTTTGCCTACTAACTCGGGGTATTTTTCTTTTGTTTCCCCCCTCCCCTGCATTCATAAAAATATTTCAATAAGACGAAAATGTTCTTCTATATCTGATGATAATTTTAATCCAATAAAGTTTGAAGATTACAAGTGTTATTTGATTCTTGGGCGGATCCTACGATGAAAACCCTCTGAGAGATGTTGTAATTGTTTTCCAAAGGGAAATTTTGTATATTTGAAAAGGAGACAAAAAGTGTATATGTGGAGCTCTTTACAAGTTTCTCTCTTCTCACTTGTATCGTAATTGAATGAGAAAATTTGTTTCAAACTTTTTCAGCAATAAACTTTTTGGACAATCATTGTTTTGTGTATATTTATGTACATTTCATTCTTTATTCTTATTCATTGGAGATTTCATGATGAATTTTAAGAAATAAGACTAAATTGGGATTTTTTCAACCTCCGACCTGAAAATTCACAATAAGAGTGTTCAGAATTAAAAGAGGTCATTCAGAAGGCCCAATGAGATATCTTTTTTCCTTCATTTAACCTCAAAATAAAATCAGTCACATTGATTGATAAATTGCAAATTGGGACATTCTTTGCTTGGAAAAATCCCCATTGGTTTAACCGGATTCAATTCACATCTAAGTGAAAGTAAAAATGTGCATTATTCTTGTTTGTTTTGAAAATTTGGAATGATACTTTGAGCATTTGTTTCACTATCTATACAGATTTTTATCACTTGCTCTCCCATTTGAGCCTATGAAAAGAATAATTTCGTTTCAGATAAGAGCCCTAATGATCACTACCCTATATTGGAAAATTTTCAAATATCAAATAGGGGAATGGATTTTCAATAACCGTTTCGTTACTTTGGTTGTCATGAGGTGTAAGAATGATGCTTTGGCCATCGTTTCTACAACCTAAACACTGATCATCCCTTGCATCCTTATTTGAGCTAAAATTGGTGGTTCTTTTCTAATGCACTCATGGTCGTACCCCACATTGGGGAGGGAAATTGAAAAAAAAAAACAAAAAAAAGACAAAGGAAAAAAGGGAAAAAGCAAAAATGCTAGAATAAGGAGGGAATTGCAAATTGGGGAAATTTGATTCCACTTGGGTTCCAAGTTTGAAAAAGAAAAGGAAGGGTTGTTGTCCATGTGAATCACCTATGTTTCACAAATATGGATGAACAAGGGTCTTCCCCAATCAGTTAATTCAGATACATGCCAAAAATTTCCCATTAATGAAAATTTCCTTTCAGAGTTATTGTAAGGAACGGAATACAAGTCAGGCCATCTTCTTTTCCAATCAAACATTCTATCCCTAGTTATCCCTTTTGAGCCTTCAGAATAAAATACTTCATTTGGCACCCCCTGAGAATCGCAAACCCCACACTGGGGCAAGTTGGGTTGAAAAAGAAAATTTCAAGAAGCGAAAAAGTGAAAACCCACAAAATCAAAAGGCAAAAGAAGAAAAGAGAACCTCAGTTCAAAAGTAAACTGGGGCAAATTTTGTGAAATTTCAAAGAATGGCAAAAAGGCCGAAAAGTCAAAAGGAAAAAGAAAAATGAAAGTGAAAAGCCTCAATTGAGCAAAAACTGAGGCAGATTTTGATTTAACCCTGAAATAGGGTTGGCGCAACAATGCGATCTCGGATTTTTCAAACCACTTTGAAATCCGTTTTCAAGCCTTAACTTTTCTAAGCACCCCACCTGACCCCATTACAAAAGCCGAAAGCCCTGACTTCTGTTCTTAGCAATGGCCCTGTTAAGAAAATTTCTGATGTCGAAAATTTTAGCTGTATTTCTGAATTGATTTGGCGTGAGGTTGACACTGCTCTTCATATGAAACCCCGAGAAGGTATTTCTGAAAAGAGGGAAAAAGAAAAGAAAAACGAGCGAAATGAATGCAAAAGAAAGATGCAAAAAGATTTGATGTTGAAAGACCCTGTTGGGTGATGATAAAAAGTCAAACAAAGTCCAAGAATCTGGAGTCCAGATGAAGGCAATGTTGAAAAATGCGATCTGTGGTGTAATGTCCTTGAAAGTTTTATTCTTTAGCTATCGTTTTCAAGCCACATTACAAGCTCATAAAGTCCATCGTTGACTTATTCCTTCATGACAATCCAAAGTGACGACTATGCTCGTAAGAAATCCATCAATCATTTGTGATCATAAGGGAACAACCAGTTTTTTCATGTTTTAGCTATCGTTTCCATCCGTGTTATTGCAAGCCTATAAAGCTCGTATGTGGACTACGTTTTCTTAAGAAATAAGGATGATAAACTCTTTGCTTTCACCAAGATGTGGTATAGAAAGGGTTACATACCATCTGAGCACATGAATAAGACAAATCTTGACCTCCCATTTCCAAATCAGAAATAACGCCATTACCCAAAGCTTCGATGCTAAGGTAAGGAAGAAATCCTTTGTAATTTGGCATTATTTTGAGAAATTCATCATGAAATTTTCTTTCTTATAGTGTTCGCATAAATGGAAAGTCATCCAAACCAATTGTTTGCAATCAAATGGGCCCATACTGGGGCAAAAAAAATTTTTATTCGCAAGATTTCACAAAATAAGCCCACACTGGGGCAAATTTTTTATAGTCCATTTGAGGATTTCGTCAAAGACTCAAGCAAGACTTTCAAATCAATCACGCTGCCTTTTTCTTGAAAATTTGAGTGCATGTAAGCCCCCTGTGCAGGTATTCACAGTTGAAGTCGACGAAAAGCATCTGGCGATGTGGAAGGCCGATGCCGAAGAAAGGAAAGAAAGAAGGGAAAAGGGCCCTACACTGGGGCAAATTATTTTTGAAAAAAATTCTCTCGAAAAATCAGAAAAATTCAAAAGTCAAAAATCGAAAATCAAGTTCAAATTTTTGTTTCTTGGAAAATCAAAATTTAATTTCTTATATCTTGACAGATCAAATCCAATTTCTTGACCAATTGGATGGCAGGATTGGGTCTTATCCTGCTGACCATTCACCAGATCACGTTGGGCCTGGATTTTGTGCCGCCAACTTCACAAAGATCACGTTGGGCCTGGATTTTGTGCCGCCAACTTCACAAAAGTCATGTTGGGATTGGTTTTAATTCAACCGCCGTTAGCATCGAGTCTATCTCACTAACGTGCGTGTTTTCATTCTACCGCCGTTAGCATCGAGTCTATCTCACTAACGTGCGTGTTTTTTCAACCGCCGTTAGCATCGAGTCTATCTCACTAACGTGTGCGCCGTTAGCATCGAGTCTATCTCACTAACGTGCGTGTTTTCATTCTACCGCCGTTAGCATCGAGTCTATCTCACTAACGTGCGTGTTTTACTTCAACCGCCGTTAGCATCGAGTCTATCTCACTAACGTGCGTGTTTTACTCTACCGCCGTTAGCATCGAGTCTATCTCACTAACGTGCGTGTTTTATTCAACCGCAGTTAGCATCGAGTCTATCTCACTAACGTGCGTGTTTTACTCCTACCGCCGTTAGCATCGAGTCTATCTCACTAACGTGCGTGTTTTACTTCAACCGCAGTTAGCATCGAGTCTATCTCACTAACGTGCGTGTTTTACTTCAACCGCAGTTAGCATCGAGTCTATCTCACTAACGTGCGTGTTTTACTCCTACCGCCGTTAGCATCGAGTCTATCTCACTAACGTGCGTGTTTTACTTCAACCGCAGTTAGCATCGAGTCTATCTCACTAACGTGCGTGTTTTACTTCAACCGCAGTTAGCATCGAGTCTATCTCACTAACGTGCGTGTTTTCATCCTACCGCCGTTAGCATCGAGTCTATCTCACTAACGTGCGTGTTTTACTTCAACCGCAGTTAGCATCGAGTCTATCTCACTAACGTGCGTGTCTACCGCCGTTAGCATCGAGTCTATCTCACTAATGTGCGTGTTTTACTTCAACCGCAGTTAGCATCGAGTTTATCTCACTAACGTGCGTGTTTTACTTCAACCGCCGTTAGCATCGAGTCTATCTCACTAATGTGCGTGTTTTCATCCTACGCCGTTAGCATCGAGTCTATCTCACTAACGTGCGTGTTTTACTTCAACCGCCGTTAGCATCGAGTCTATCTCACTAACGTGCTTGTTTTACTCCTACCGCCGTTAGCATCGAGTCTATCTCACTAACGTGCGTGTTTTACTCCTACCGCCGTTAGCATCGAGTCTATCTCACTAACGTGCGTGTTTTACTTCAACCGCAGTTAGCATCGAGTCTATCTCACTAACGTGCGTGTTTTACTTCAACCGCAGTTAGCATCGAGTCTATCTCACTAATGTGCGTGTTTTCATCCTACCGCAGTTAGCATCGAGTCTATCTCACTAATGTGCGTGTTTTCATCCTACCGCCGTTAGCATTGAGTCTATCTCACTAACGGGCATGTTTTCATCCTACCACCGTTAGCATCGAGTCCATCTCACTAACGTGTGTGTTTCATCCTGCCACCGTTAGCATCGAGTCTATCTCACTAACGCGTGTGTTTTATTCTATCCTCGGCAGGACCGGGTTCTATCCCGTGGGTCTATCCCAATTTAAATTTCTGTTCGGGTCTATCCCGTGGGTCTATCCCAAATTTAAATTTCTGTTCGGGTCTATCCCGTGGGTCTATCCCAATTTTAAATTTCTGTTAGGGTCTATCCCGTGGGTCTATCCCAATTTTACATTTCTGTCCGGGTTCTATCCCGTGGGTCTATCCCGTGGGTCTATCCCATTTACATTCTAACATTTCTGACCGGGTCTATCCCGTGGGCCATCCCATTTACTTTTCTGTCCGGGTCTATCCCGTGGGTTGTCTATCTCATCTACACTTCTGTCCGGGTCTACCCCGTTTACAATTCTGTTCGGGCCAGTCCCATGTTTGAAATTCCTTGTTAGGTCAGTCCTCCGAATAGGGGCAACCGAATGGTACAGGTAAGCATTTGGTGTCTACTTCTTTGTCTCAAGTTTTTCCAAAACTCAGACAAAGAGGGGCAAACTGTAGACACCAAATTTTTGGTGAAATTTCATTTTTAGTTTTTAGTTGTTGTGTTCATTTTTAGTTTTTAGTTTCCAGTTTTATTTTTATTTTTAAGTTTTATCATAGAATTTGTTGAAAAAGAAAAAAAAAGAGAAAAGAAAAGCATTCAAAAAAATTTGATTTAGTCGTTTGTAATTTAAATTCAATGCTTTCTTGAAAGAAAAAAAAATGAAAAATATGAAAAATGAAAAATGAAACAAAAAAGATGGAAAAATGGCCATTTTTGTTGGTTTTAGTTGTTTAGTTTTTAAATTATTTTCATTATTATTATTATTATTACCTGGTTTTTGGCAATTTGTTATTATTATTATTTATATTTTATCAATTCTGTACTTATTAAGTTGAAAGTTTTAAAAAAAAAAAAAAAAAAAAAAAAGAAAAAAGAGAAACGCGACTTGCAAGCTGCGTTTTTGCAGTTTGCAAGGGAGGACTTCGGGCAGCCCCTTGGGCTGTAAATATAGAAGAGTGCTAAGGGTTTTAGGAGGGGGGTTCCTGGTATAAATAGCAAGAAAGGAGGCAGCCGCAGGGGGGTTTTGGAGAGGAGCGAACGGAAGAAAAAAACTAAAAAGCAAGAGAGGAGAGGTGAACGGGAGAGAGTTAGGAAAAGAACAGCAGCCGAAAAAGGAAGTTGTGAGAGGTTGACGGCTACAAACTAAAAAAGTCCGACGGGCTGAGGGTTTTTGAAAGAAAACAAAGAGAGGACTGGGCGGCTGAGAGTTTGAGAGCTTCGAGAGAGTTGAGGGCCGCGAGGTTGGAGAGCCAAGGGAGAACTAGAGAGGGGCGGCGCAGCAAGGAGGAGGAGTCCCAACGTCACCATCATCATCTTCGATTCATCAAGAAATACGAGTACTGCGAACCAGAAGAAGAACATTGACAGCCGAGGAAGATAAAGCTTTTCGGGCTGAGCAACACTTTGTTCATCATCCAAGATTCTATTTTTTCCTTTTGAAAAGGATAAAGGTAATGCCTTTCACTTGTCTTCTGCCCATAGATTATAAAATCATGTCTGAAATGTTGAAGCTTTGCTGCGATGCTGGTTTTGTTTTGCCGTGAGTTTTGCTTTTCTTTTCTGCACTTCTGGGATTGGCAGCACGGTCAGGTTTACTGGATTTGGGGTGAAGTTATGAGAGTTATGTGATTGGGGATGGGCTGTTGTGCAGCTTGACTGGGTTTTCTTTTCCTTCTTCGCATGAGTAGATTTGGTTTGGATTGAAATATTTGCAGAAACTGATTAAAGCTTGTGTCTTTTGCTGTTTTCTTTTGCTGCATTTTCTTCGTTGTTTTCGATTGGAATGGTCAGTAGATAGATTCATGTTTAAAGATGTGTGCGAGTGGATTTGTAGATGATGAATGCCGTGCAATACTTGAGCTGGACAATGGATTTCAGATTGCTAGCTATTCTACATGATTGTCTGTCAGATTTTCGGTAGTCCATTAGCCTTTTGTTTGTTCTTGTTGGTTTGGAGTTAGAGTTCAGTAGCTTGTTGTGAGTTAAAGTGAGGATGTTGGGTTGGAAATATTTAATCAAAGCCTTGTCTATGAACCAAACTTGGTCTGCACGATGGAAAGAAAAAATCTGGTTACCAAAACCATTTCTGCATTTATTTTTCAGAACTTTGGGACGATACATTTCTATTTTTTCTGGTCATTTGGATTGTGATCATTGTGTAATTTGTTGCTTAGCTTAAGGTTGTAATGTTGGATTGAAAAACATCTGATCAAAGCCATGTATTTGAATCAAAATCTGGCCAGCATCATGAAGTGGAAAGAAAAGCCGCGGCATGTGAAAATTGCAGAAAAATCTTGTTCCTCAAATCATTTTTGTTGCATTTTGAGTTTAAAACCTGTTTGATCTTACTCCTACTTTTGCTTCAAATCTCTGCATTTTGATTCAAGTGGAGATACTTGGTTTATTTGCATGAATATAGATTCGGCCAAATGGATAGGAAATTGAATGAGACTATGCAACCGTGAGTTTGCAGCATGCTTGAGTTTTTCCGTGACCTTTTGCACCAGTTCCCCTATGTTTCTTGTTTGTTTAGATGTCAAATTCATGTCTTGTTTGTTTAGTTCAAAGTTTAGGTGTTAGATCAAGGAAATTTTGGTTAAGGTTGCTTGAATCTGAAATCTGGTCTTGGAATGTGAAGCTAAGAAAGTTACAGCAGTTTCATTCTTCAAATGTTTTGCCCACTTTTTTCATGATCTTGCATGGTTTTTTTAAGTTTCCTATTTGATTGGATTATGGGGATTACGTAGTTTGCTGCTAGTTTAAAGCTTTCATATTTGGGTTTGAGAACTGAACTTGAAAGCAAGTTATGTGTGCTGTTTTTCTTTCGGTTGATGATGGTTTAACAAGAAGTGTAGCAGAAGCATTTCCTACGTAAATCGCATGAGCTTGCATGTAAATGCTCCTGAAAATTGCACTTTGACCCCCCAAGTCTCCCCTTGTCCTACTAT
>NW_020863469.1:0-38535 GCF_003713205.1 Coffea eugenioides | reverse complement strand
CCCTTTTGACACATCATGCGTCGATCAAAATAAGCAATTCATTCGGACTTTGTCCTCATTTTTAGGACGAATGTTTCTTCTCACTCCAAATTGGCCAAAATTTTCAAATCATTTTTCACTCAATCAATTGATCGGATTCATCAGGTATGGTATGGTGCCTACCTTAGAGGATTGCATTTTCATGCTAGGCCTACCCTTGGCATAAAAGGGCTCCCCCATAGGACATGCATACCGATTTTACAATTTTGTTTACTAACTCTGGGTATTTTTCTTTTATTTTTTCCACTTCCCCCTGCATTCATAAAAATATTTCAATAAGGTGAAAATATCTTTCTATATCTGATAACAATTTTGATTCTCAGGCAGGCCTTACAATATGAATTTGGAAATCCATCTAAAAGCGCTCGTGTAAAACATTTAAGAGATTTCATTGCTCAAAGGGAGAAGGGGGCTATTAAAAGGGAAAAGTGTGTATACATGTGTAAAGGAGTTCCTTAGAATGTTTTTCATATGTATTGCTTTTTAAATTTTTCAAACATTGGCAATAATGAAGCTTTTGTTCAGACAATTATTTGTGTACATTTCATTCTTTATTGAGCTCATTTAGAGATTTCATGATGAATTTTAAGAAAATAAGACCAAATTGAGATTTTTTCAACTTCTAACCTGAAAATTCACAAGTGTATGCTTTCTAAATCCTTGTGTACACTAGATTGGTGATCCGAGCTACACAATAGGAGTGCTCAAAATTAAAAGAGGTCACTCAGAAGGCCCATGAGATACCTTTCTCCTTCACATAATCCCAAAATAAAGTCAGTCACATTGATTGATAAATTGGAGCAACTTTTGCTTGAAAATGTTCAAGGTATCTAATCTGGTTCAATCACATCTAAGTGAAAGCAAAAAATGTGCGTTATTCTTGTTTGTTTTGAAAATTTGGAATGACACTTCGAGCATTCGTTTCACTACCTATACAGATTTTATCATTTGCTCTCCCATTTGAGCCTTTAAAGGAATAATTTCGTTTCAAATAAGTGCCTTAATGAGACATTGGGAAAATTTTCAGAAGGGAATGGATTCTCAACGAGCAATTCGTTTCTTTGGTTGTCATGAGATGTAAGAATGATGCTTTGGCCGTCGTTTTCTACTACCTAAACACTGATCATCCCTTGCATCCTCATTTGAGCCAAAATTGGGGGTTCTTTTCGAGTGCACATATGATCGCACCCCACATTGGGGAAGGAGATTGGGGAATTTTGAAAAAGAAAAAGGAAAAGGGGAAAGGGAACCACGAATTGGGAAATTTGATTCTACTTGGGTTTCAAAAAAAAAAAAAAAGAGGAAAAAAGACAAGTTCTGTCCAGTGGATCACTTATGTTTCATAGATATGAATGAGCAAGGGTTTTCCTCAGTCAGTTAATTCAGATACATGCCAGAAATTTTTCATTAATGAAAGTTTCCTTTCAGAGTCAATGTAAGGAACGGAATACAAGTCAGGCCATCTTCTTTTCCAATCAAACATTCTATCTCTAGTTATCCCTTTTGAGCCTTCAGAATAAAATACTTCATTTGGCAACCCCTGAGAATCGCAAACCCCACACTGGGGCAAGTTTGAGTTAGAAAGAAAAATTTCAAGAAGTGAAAAAAATGAAGAGCAACAAAATCAAAAACACAAGAAGAAAAGTGAACCTCTGTTCAAAAATAAACTAGGGCAAATTTTGTGAAAGTTTCAAAGAATGGCAAAAGGCCGAAAAGTCAAAAAGAAGAAAGAAAATGAAAGTGAAAAGCCTCAATTGAGCATAAATTGGGGCAAATTCTGATTTAACCCTAAAAATATGGTTGGCAACAATGCGATCTCAGATTCTTCAAACCACTCTTGAAATCTGCCTTCAAGCCTTAACTTTCCTAAACACCCCACCTGACCCCATTACAAAAGCTGAAAGTCCTGACTTCTGTTCTTTGCAATGGTCCTGTCAAGAAAATTTCTGATGCCGGAAAATTTTAGCTGTATTTCTGAATTGCTTGAGTATGGGGTTGTCTCTACTCACCAAGAGAAAACCCACCAGGCCAAGGAAAAGAAAAGGAAAACAAAAAAACAAAGCAAGAAAAGAAAATGCAAAAAAAAATCGACTCTGAAACCCCTGGAGAATGATGAGAAAAAATGCAAACAAAGTCTGAGATCTTTGAGTTCAAAATAGGGGCAATTTTGGAAAAATGCGATTTTCGGTGCAATGTCCTTGAAAGTTTTATTCTTTAGCTATCGTTTTCAAGCCACATTACAAGTTCATAAAGTCCATCGTTGACTTATTCCTTCATGACAACCCAAAGTGAGGATTATGCTCATAAGAAATCCATCAATCACTCATTATCATAAGGGTATAACCAGTTTTCGCATGTTTAGCTATCATTTCTACCTATTTGTTGCAAGCTTAAAGCTTATATGTTGACTCAATTTTCTTAAGAAATAAGGGTGACAAACTATTTGCTTTCACTAAGATGTGGTATTGAAGGGATTACATACAATTTGGACACAAAAAAAAAAAAAAGAGAGACAAATCCTGACCTCTCATTTTCTTTAGCCATCTCAAAATCAGAAATAAAGTCACTTGATTGGTCCTGAAAGAGAGCCAACAGGAAATGGTGACCCATTACCCAAAGCATCGATGCAAAAAGGAGGAAGATATCTTTTGTACTTTGACATTATTTTGAGAAATTCATCATGAAATTTCTGCATGAACTCAACATTCAAATTTCTTCACGTTGTATGTACTTTCTAAATTTTGGAAAGTGCGATTTCTCTGGGTTCAAATAAATGGAGAGGCATCCAAACCAATTTTTGCAATCAAATGGGCCCATACTGGGGCAAAATTCTTATTTGCAAGATTTCGCAAAATAAGTCCACACTGGGGCAAATTTTTTATAGCTCGTTTTGAGGATTTCGTCAAAGAGTCAGGCAAGACTTTCAAATCAATCACGCTACTCTTTCCATGAGTAGTAGTTGCAAAAATAATTCAAGTGCAAGTCATACTTTGGCAAGCCCCCTGTGCAGGTATTCATAGTTGAAATCAACGAAAGAGCTTCTGAGTTGTGGAAGGTCGATGCCGAAGAAAGAGAAGAAAGAAGGGAAAAGGGCCCTACACTGGGGCAAATTATTTCGACAAGTCTCTCTCAGTCAGGAAAAATCAAAAATCAAAAAATCAAAAAATCAAATCAAGTTCATCACGGCAGGCTCGGGTTTGATCCCACTGTCCGATTGTCAAGACATTTTCATCGCTACTGGAGCGTGAGGTTAGTCCCGCCAGTGAGCATTTCATTTACATCGCTACTGGAACGTGGGTCAGTCCCGCCAGTAAGCATTTTCATTTACATCGCCACTGGATCGTGAGGTTAGTCCCGCCAGTGTGCATTTCATTTTCACAGCCACTGGAGCGTGAGGTTAGTCCCGCCAGTGAGCATTTCATTTTCACAGCCACTGGAGCGTGAGGTTAGTCCCGCCAGTGAGCATTTCATTTACATCGCTACTGGAACGTGGGTCAGTCCCGCCAGTAAACATTTTCATTTACATCGCCACTGGAGCGTGAGGTTAGTCCCGCCAGTGTGCATTTCATTTTCACAGCCACTGGAGCGTGAGGTTAGTCCCGCCAGTGAGCATTTCATTTACATCGCTACTGGAACGTGGGTCAGTCCCGCCAGTAAGCATTTTCATTTACATCGCTACTGGAGCGTGAGGTTAGTCCCGCCAATGAGCATTTCATTTTCACAGCCACTGGAGCGTGAGGTGAGTCCCGCCAGTGAGCATTTCATTTTGTACCGCTACTAGCCGTTGGGTCAGTCCCACTAATGCGCCTTTCATTTTACCTTGCCACTAAACATGGGTTAGTCCAACTAGTGTGCATTTTGTTTTCTTCGCCGCTAAACATGGGTCAGTCCCACTAGCGAGCATTTCATTTTCATTGCCGTTAAACATGGGTCAGTCCCACTAACGTGCACTTCATGTTTCATTGCCACTAAACATGGGTTAGTCCCACTAGTGTGCATTTGGTTTTCTTTGCCGCTAAACATGGGTCAGTCCCATTAGCGCGCGTTTCATTTTCATTGCCGTTAAACATGGGTCAGTCCCACTAGCGAGCATTTTATTTTCATTTCCGTTAAACATGGGTCAGTCCCACTAACGTGCACTTCATGTTTCATTGCCACTAAACATGGGTTAGTCCCACTAGTGTGCATTTGGTTTTCTTTGCCGCCAAACATGAGTCAGTCCCACTAGCGCGCGTTTCATTTTCATTGCCGTTAAACATGGGTCAGTCCCACTAACGTGCACTTCATGTTTCATTGCCACTAAACATGGGTTAGTCCCACTAGTGTGCATTTGGTTTTCTTTGCCGCTAAACAAGGGTCAGTCCCACTAGCGCGCGTTTCATTTTCATTGCCGTTAAACATGGGTCAGTCCCACTAACGTGCACTTCATGTTTCATTGCCACTAAACATGGGTTAGTCCCACTAGTGTGCATTTGGTTTTCTTTGCCGCTAAACATGGGTCAGTCCCACTAGCGCGCGTTTCATTTTCATTGCCGTTAAACATGGGTCAGTCCCACTAACGTGCACTTCATGTTTCATTGCCACTAAATATGGGTTAGTCCCACTAGTGTGCATTTGATTTTCTTTGCCGCTAAACATGGGTCAGTCCCACTAGCGCAACATGGGTCAGTCCCTCTAGCGCACGTTTCATTTTCATTGCCGTTAAACATGGGTCAGTCCCACTAACGTGCATTTCATGTTTCATTGCCACTAAACATGGGTCAGTCCCACTAACGTGCATTTCATGTTTCATTGCCACTAAACATGGGTTAGTCCCACTAGTGTGCATTTTATTTTCTTTGCCGCTAAACATGGGTCAGTCCCACTAGCGCGTGTTTCATTCTCATTGATCGTTTTAAATTTCCTGTTCGAGCTAGTCCCATGATTTAAAACTTTATTCAGGCCAGTCCCATGACTTTAAATTTTATTCGGGTCAGTCCCATGATTTAAGTTTTTATTCGGGTCAGTCCCATGATTTTAAACTTTATTCGGGTCAGTCCCATGATTTTAATTTTGTTCGGGTCAGTCCCATGATTTTAAATTTTGTTCGAGTCACTTCCCTTTTAAATTTCTTGTTCGGGTCAGTCCCGATTTAAAATTTCCTGTTGCGGGTCTATCCCGTTTACATTTCTGTCTGGGTCTATCCCATTTACATTTCTGTCTGGGTCTATCCCGTGGGTCTATCCCATTTACATTTCTGTCTGGGTCTATCCCATTTACATTTCTATCTGGGTCTATCCCGTGGGTCTATCCCATTTACATTTCTGTCTGGGTCTATCACATTTACATTTCTATCCGGGTCTTTCCCATGGTTCTATCCCATTTACATTTCTGTCTGGGTCTATCCCGTTTACATTTCTGTACGGGTCTATCCCGTGGGTCTATCCCATTTACATTTCTGTTCGGGTCTATCCCGTAGGTCTATCCCATCTATATTTCTATCCGGGTCTATCCCGTGGGTCTATCCCATTTTCATTTTGTTCGGGTCTATCCCGTGGGTCAATTTCATTTAAATTCCTGGTCGGGTCAGTCCCGTTTTAAATTTCTTGTTCGGGTCAGTCCCGTTTTAAATTTTTGTTCGGACCAGTCCCGTTTTTAAACTTTTGTTCGGGTCAGTCCCGCTTTAAAATTCTTGTTCAGATCAGTCCATTATAAATTTCTCGTCCCAGTCAATCTCATCAAAAGGGGTCAGTCCCCATCGTTCGAGTCATTCACAGCTAAATAACACAGGTAAGTATTTGGTGTCTACTTCTTTGTCTCAAGTTTTTTCAAAACTCAGACAAAGTGGGGCAAATTGTAGACACCAAATTTTTGGTTTCGAATTTTATTTTTAAAGTTATTTTAATTGTGGATTTATTTGTTTCAATTTTAGATTTATTTGGGTTGATTCCTGTTTCGTGTCTCTTATTGTATTGTAATTAGTTTACAAGCATTTATTTTATCTACTAATTTGATTGAAAAAAAGAAAAGAAAAAAAGAAGAATTATTACTAAGATTAGCATTTTTGTTTTATTTTTCTATTTTAGTCAATTTTACTTAATTTGTTTTTTTATTATTATTATTATTATTTTTGTTTATTAATCGTTTGGTTCATTTGGAAATGAAAAGAAAAAAAAAAGAGTCAAAAACATGCAAGCAGCGGATGCATGCCCATCGGATGGCCAAGAAAAGGTTTTGAGAGGAGCTTGATTGCTGGCCATTGAGAGCAGGGTTTTAGGGTTGATAACTTGATATAAAGGGCTGAGAAGAAACCGCCGCATGGAGGAGTTTTTTAGAGGAGGGTTTCAGGCAAAACGAAACAAAGAGAGCTAAGAGGGAAAGAACGGCAGAAAGGAAAAACTGAACAAGAGGGTTGGCTGAGAAACTGAGAGTGTGGGATACGGGGAGAGTTTGACGGCTAGAGAAAAATCGAAAGAGAGAGAGGGAGCCCGAGAGCTGGAGTTGCAGCGGGGGAGACGGAGGACGGCTGGAAAAAACAGAGAGAGAGTGGCGAGGTTTTGGCAGAAAAGTTTCGAGAGGAAGAAGGGTGACCAGGTGATGGGCTGAGCAGGGAAAAGAGAGAGCGAGAGGGTGAGATAGAGAATTAAAGAGAGGAAGAGAGGAATCGGGTGTCGTCCTTCCAGGGACAAAGCAGCAACTGGAGCTGCTGCTCCTCACGAAGCTTTTACCATTTTCACTCCACCATCGTTACCCGTGAACTTCACCGTGAGTCAAGAGCAAGAAGAGGCAAAGGGCGGCTGGATTTTGGGGGAGAGTTCTGAGGGAGCCACGTTGCAAGGCTGCGGAGAAACAACGCAAGAAAAGTCTGTCCAAGCCACCACAGTCCGCATCTGCCGCTGCTGCTGTCCACCGTCGCCGCATCGCTCGCAACCTCCATCGCAGCCACCAACAACTACAATCCTTCTTCTCCTGCGTAGCCAACAAGTGGCCAACGGCCTGCCCAAGGACTGGAGCCGCCTCCACCACCAGAATCAAGGTATCTCAGTCATGAACTCACACCAAGTTTGCATTTTTCTATTGTTTTTGCTTTGGTTTATGGTTGAAGAATGCATAGGGCTTTTACCTGGGTTTTAGGGACAGAAATTTGGTTTCCTCGGTGGGGGTATGTAAAGTTTGCATTTCATTAAGAAACAGAAACTATGCCTGTTTTGATGCTTCCTTGATTGCTGTGTCTCAGTTTCTGGTTGTTGGTGTAATGTTTGACATTGGGTTTCAGTGATAAATGGAGCAAGCGTCCAGTTTTGGTGTTGGCTTGGAGTGTGATTCGTTCGACCTACATGTTTGCTAATGAATTAAAATGAATGGAAGGTTTTTTGAAGGAACCTGGTTTGCCGTTAATCTTGTACTTTGGATATATAAAAATGGTAATTTGTAGACTTATGCGATTTTTGGTTGGAAAAATGAGTTGTGAAAAGGAAAAAGGGGGGAGGTTGCATAACCAGAAACCAGCAATAAGAAAAAACATCTCTGTGGGTCGCATGATATTGTCTTGGAACCTTTTGTGCGAAAATTGTTAAGATGGTTGTTGTTACATTTCTTGTGTTTTCCTTGCTTTCTTGGCCTGAATCTTCTCATTTAATTGATGAGTGAAGACGTGTGTGATTTAGATTAATGAGTTTGTACATTTTTTATATATCATTTGCGTGAGTTGGAGCTGCGAACTTGTAGCAGAGATTGCATCAAGAATGGGCTGGTTTACTTTGCTACCGCAGAAATGTTTTCCTCATTCTCTTATCTTTGTTGTCATATGTCTTATTGGTTTTCCTTTGCTGATTCTTCAACAAACGTTGCACTAGAGTTTAACATGTTAATGGTTTGAGTCTTGTGGGTTTAGTAGACAAGTTTACACATTTCTTTCGAGTCCATGTTCGTGGCTGTCTTCCTGCGCATATAGAAGCTGAAAAAATGTAGAAAATCTTGTGAGCATGAACTGCAGAAATTTTCATGAGTTAGTCGCAGAAACAAATTTCCCTCATGGGCTGCATGTTTTTGCATGAAAACGTCCAAGGAAATTGCACGCTGTTGCTATCTTTTTTGTTGCTTTCATTTCATTTCCTCCTGTTTGTGGTTTTTGTCCAAAAAGCTGCATTTCTTTGTCATGTTTTGCTGCTTTGCTTTCGTCCTGTAACAGCCCACAACCAAAGTTTCGGTCATCCAATTTGCTGTTTGATCTTATGTTGGAAAGAGGAATTGGATAAGAAGTGCTGGGTTTGTATTTTTGGAGTCTGAAATTTGAGTTTGGAAGTAGAAGGCAGCAAGCCTGCACTTTCGGCTGCTGAAGTTTCTCGTGTTGTTTGCAATGTTTGATTTGTTCGTCGTTTGGCTGAGATGTCGTGAGAATGTTTGGGAGCTTAGCAGTAGAGGTCGGCAGTTGGCTTGGTCTGTGGTTGCCGAATGAAAATCTTGCTGAAGTTTTCTTTCTTTCTTTTGTTGTCAGTCAAACCAGATTTGCCACCTTAACCCTGCAAACAAAATTTCACGTTTTGATTTAGTCAATAATTTCTGGTTTGATAAACTTGTTTGTATGATGAAATGGATGGAGTCTCTGCTAGAAATTGCCGCAGGTTTGGAAAAAAAAAAAAGGCAGCAGCCTTCATTTTTCAGTTGCAGAAGCTTCCACCGTAGCTTTGCATGAATTAGTTGCAGAAATTTGCAGCAAGAAATCTGATCCTATGGCCACTCTCTGCTTTGTTTCATTTCATTTTGCATGATTAGTTTTTGTGCATGATGATGGCCTTAAGGAAACTAATAAATGTTGAGTTTGAAGCCTTGTTTAAGATGTTTGGGTGACTAATAAGAAGCATTTGCAGAAACATAGCAACCAGAAATGAAGAAAGCTATTCGTATGCATGCATGGGAAAATTCTGAATTTTGCACTTTGACCCCCCAAGCTTCCCTTTATCTTATTGGGTCCCAATTATGTGTTGATCTCTTGCAATTAAGTTCTAAGTTGATTACAATTTAACCGTTATTTGGCCTTTGCTTTATTTTGGGACCTTTGAAGTTCTTAAAGGTTTCAATTGGCCTTGATGAATTGGAAAATGGTTGCTATTGAGTCCTTAGTCTATTTTAGAAATTTGACCAATGATTCATTTTTGCTTGGAAATCATGCATTATTTGATCATTTTAAGTGGCAATTGAAGAAGGATTCGATGATTTGATGGATTAAAATTGGCTTATTTGCATTTTACCACTAAATTGGTGCATTAATTCTTTGTTTTGATGGTTTTAGCCCAAATTAGCTCTTTCCTTGGTGACTATAGCCCAAGTTAAGTCTTGTTCACCTTATTAGCATTACAAACGGGGAAAGTACAACTTCTTTTATCCCTTTTTGTCTCTCCTATGTGATCCAACGTGCTAAGTGAGAATTACATGCCTACTTTGCTTTCCTTGCCTTTCTTTAATTCCTTTCATTTATTTTATTTACTTTTGCTTTTATTAAGTTATTCTTTTATGGGGTATGTGTACACCTCTTGGCTTGTAATAGATAGGGCTTGGAGAGCAGTTTTGTCCATTTTTCCCTTTCCCCTTTTGTTTTAGTTAGCAAGTGTAATAGGTTCATTGCTTGCTTTTGTTGCTACGTGTTAATTTGCTTTACTAGGCTCTTGCATTGGGTCGAGCATGTTAAGTGTTATGTGCTACGTGTTTATAGATGATTTGCATGTCTACTTGCTTTCTATAGTCATAGATGAATGTAATGGATGAATGCACGTCACCACACTAGTCCAACGCTAGTCGTGGCTCATTGTCCCGTTTTCCACTAGTCCAACGCTAGTAGGAATTCATAGATATGGGCTAGTCCAACGCTAGACCCTTAGGGATTTCCCTCGCTAGTTCGTATTTGCATGTTTCACTACATTTCATGCATTTTTCTTAGTTTTTAGCATTTGGCATGCCCCTCCAACCCTTTCCCCTTCATTTTAGGCTTTTGCACCTTCATGCTAGTTGTAGGGTACATTTGCCTGAAAGTCCCCTTTCGAGAAGGGAAACGAGCGAGTGTGGCTACGAAATAGCCTTAGCACGCTAGTTCTTCCTTCTAATCAAAGGGAAAATCAAAGTCGTAAAATTAGGAGTCATTCCCGTACCCGACTTGATGCATTTCTCTAGGTTCATGCACTCTCATTCATATCACTTCCTCACTCTTTTATCCACATTTTCTCACAACTTATATTTTTCTCAATCCATATGCCATGTTTGCACATTTTTCTTTTATCATTTATTTTCTACCTCACAAATTGCACCCAATTGCACTTATATGTATCTACTATCATATTTTCATCCATTTGTACACAAACACCTTTGTTTTCTCAATTTACACACATGCACTTGTCTTACATTTGCACTCTTACACGTTTTCTCACATTTTCACACTTGCACTCATATTTGAGCCTCCATTTGCATCATTCGCGACCTCTATGAGGACTTTCCTTATTGGCCACCACAACTCATGTGGTTGGGACCAAAAAGCTTCATAAGAGACATTTTAGATTTAGGATTGCATCTTTTTAGCATCCATTAGTCATGTCCAACATGCAAAACATACTTTGGGTAGAAAAATTAGGAAAAGAGGGGCTAAGTCACGCAACTAGCTTTGGCTAGGGTAAGGTAGTGCCTTAGGCTTTGCCTTTGCCTTCTCCCTTATTAAATGTGACCCCCGATCCCTCGCTTTGGTTACGTAGACCTAAAAGTTCTTAAAAAGGGGTTTGTTTACTTTGCTTTCCAAAAAGCCACTTTTTGGGTGACTTGGTACACCCTAACTCTATACCAAGTGGCGACTCCATTTTCCATTCAAAAACCCTTTTTGAACTTTGTTTGGCCAAACCGTCGCATTTTCAAGTCTCATGGCCTTTTATTTTCACTTTCACACATGTTCACATACATATCCACACACTATTTTCACACCACATCAAAAAGTGGGGCGCGACAGCTGGCGACTCCACTGGGGACTTCCTAAGTGGGTCCAAGAATTTGATTTGGCTATTCTTTTCCCTTTTTTTACCCTTTTTATGCATAGCATTTGGATATTAGGGTTGCATTTTCTATTTTAGGACCTTTTTGCCCCACGCGCGTGTCAAACTATTCCCTCACTCGCGTATGTATGATTGGTTGTTTGGATGTATGTTGTACTTGTTTTATCTCGCGCTTTGCATTGCATTTGGGTGGGGGGACATACCCTAGAGCCTCGCGTTGGTTCTTGATCCCTCCCCTCCAAACGAGCACAAGCATACGTGCATACGCTTTAATTTTTCACCCTTCATTTATTTTTCTTTTAGTGGCTTGTCACCCACTCCACCCTATTAGGATTTTAGGCGACTCACTTGGACTTGTGATCGCGACACGATGTGTGCGTAGCATGATCCGAGGAGTCACTCAATCTTCCATTTTAAGCTTTGGGTTCATAGCCTTTAGCTTTTGGTTTGAAGGTTGAGGATTTTTGATAGATTCACTCATGACATGTAGCCGTGACACGATGTGTGCGTAGCAATGTCTGGGGAATCGCTCGAGCCACCGACAAGGAACTTGGAATTTGATGACCCTCGTTTCCAAGTCTGAAGGCTCGGGGACCTAAAAGCCTATCAAGTCTAGATGCATTAGTGAGCCAATACCTCATGCATCCATGATAGTTTACCTAGGGTAGAGTCTGCCTACCCTATTAGGGACACGATTCACGAGGGAGGGATCCAACCCCTCTTTTCTTTATCTCTTTGTATTGTTTGCTACAATGTGTTATGTGCCTAAACTAACTTTTCTTGGTTTTGTGTCCCCATTGCATTCACAAACCCTAGCAAATAAGAGGTCTGGCATGATCTTCTTTTAGAACCTACCCTCGTAGATAGGTTATTGGACGTTTAAGAATTTTGGTATATTGCATTCATAGATTAATAATTGCATAGCATTTCTAAGCCTACCTTGGCATATAAAAGGTCCTTTTAGGTCATGATTTCATTTCAAATTGCATGTTTTACTGCTTTAATAAAATGGCATCATGCATAAACCCTAGAAAGGGAATGCCATTTAGGGGATCCCGTGTTAGGAATAAGCCACCTTGTGTCTCGGATACTTAATCCAAGGAGAACTTGCACGTTTACATTTTGTACCATCCAAAGGGGTAGTGCACAAGGTAAGGTAGGATCCGATCATTCGCATAGAGCGATCTTTGGAATATGAGCGTTTAATAATCACTTTTTGGCCATTTTATCAAATTGGTAAAAATCCCTTGCAAAAGGACATTAATTTGAAGAAATTCACAAACACTTCCTCGCTATTGAGACAATAAATAAACTGAGGCCAAAATTTGATTTTAGGAAGGCTCATAGACTAAAGCATCTCAATGATTTTGAAATTACCAATGGCCAGACAATTCAATCAATCCATTTTGCCAATTCATTCATTTTAAGACAATATAGTTGATTTTGAATAAATCGTCAGTTCCGTTCAATTTCATTTGACCAGTTTAACCCTTTTTAGGGTGATCTAGTCAATTTTTAAATCATCCGATCCATTTGACCAATTTACCTATTTTTAGGACAATTCGGTCGATTTTGAATAAATCATCATTTCACTCGATCCGTTTGATCAATGGATTTCATTTTAAGGGTTATCCATTCGATTTTCAATAAATAATCAAATTTCATTCAATGAATTTGACCATTTTACCCCTTTTGATGCATCATGCATCGATCAAAATAAGCAATTCATTCGGACTTTGTCCTCATTTTTAGGACGAATGTTTTTTCTCACTCCAGATGGGCCAAATTTTTCAAATCATTTTTCACTCAATCAATTGATCGGATTCATCAGGTATGGTATGGTGCCTACCTTAGAGGATTGCATTTTCATGCTAGGCCTACCCTTGGCATAAAAGGGCTCCCCCATAGGACATGCATACCGATTTTACAATTTTGTTTACTAACTCTGGGTATTTTTCTTTTATTTTTTCCCCTTCCCCCTGCATTCATAAAAATATTTCAATAAGGTGAAAATATCTTTCTATATCTGATAACAATTTTGATTCTCAGGCAGGCCTTACAATATGAATTTGGAAATCCATCTAAAAGCGCTCGTGTAAAACATTTAAGAGATTTCATTGCTCAAAGGGAGAAGGGGGCTATTAAAAGGGAAAAGTGTGTATACATGTGTAAAGGAGTTCCTTAGAATGTTTTTCATATGTATTGCTTTTTAAATTTTTCAAACATTGGCAATAATGAAGCTTTTGTTCAGACAATTATTTGTGTACATTTCATTCTTTATTGAGCTCATTTAGAGATTTCATGATGAATTTTAAGAAAATAAGACCAAATTGAGATTTTTTCAATTTCTAACCTGAAAATTCACAAGTGTATGCTTTCTAAATCCTTGTGTACACTAGATTGGTGATCCGAGCTACACAATAGGAGTGCTCAAAATTAAAAGAGGTCACTCAGAAGGCCCATGAGATACCTTTCTCCTTCACTTAATCCCAAAATAAAGTCAGTCACATTGATTGATAAATTGGAGCAACTTTTGCTTGAAAATGTTCAAGGTATCTAATCTGGTTCAATCACATCTAAGTGAAAGCAAAAAATGTGCGTTATTCTTGTTTGTTTTGAAAATTTGGAATGACACTTCGAGCATTCGTTTCACTACCTATACAGATTTTATCATTTGCTCTCCCATTTGAGCCTTTAAAGGAATAATTTCGTTTCAAATAAGTGCCTTAATGAGACATTGGGAAAATTTTCAGAAGGGAATGGATTCTCAACGAGCAATTCGTTTCTTTGGTTGTCATGAGATGTAAGAATGATGCTTTGGCCGTCGTTTTCTACTACCTAAACACTGATCATCCCTTGCATCCTCATTTGAGCCAAAATTGGGGGTTCTTTTCGAGTGCACATATGATCGCACCCCACATTGGGGAAGGAGATTGGGGAATTTTGAAAAAGAAAAAGGAAAAGGGGAAAGGGAACCACGAATTGGGAAATTTGATTCTACTTGGGTTTCAAAAAAAAAAAAAAAGAGGAAAAAAGACAAGTTCTGTCCAGTGGATCACTTATGTTTCATAGATATGAATGAGCAAGGGTTTTCCTCAGTCAGTTAATTCAGATACATGCCAGAAATTTTTCATTAATGAAAGTTTCCTTTCAGAGTCAATGTAAGGAACGGAATACAAGTCAGGCCATCTTCTTTTCCAATCAAACATTCTATCTCTAGTTATCCCTTTTGAGCCTTCAGAATAAAATACTTCATTTGGCAACCCCTGAGAATCGCAAACCCCACACTGGGGCAAGTTTGAGTTAGAAAGAAAAATTTCAAGAAGTGAAAAAAATGAAGAGCAACAAAATCAAAAACACAAGAAGAAAAGTGAACCTCTGTTCAAAAATAAACTAGGGCAAATTTTGTGAAAGTTTCAAAGAATGGCAAAAGGCCGAAAAGTCAAAAAGAAGAAAGAAAATGAAAGTGAAAAGCCTCAATTGAGCATAAATTGGGGCAAATTCTGATTTAACCCTAAAAATATGGTTGGCAACAATGCGATCTCAGATTCTTCAAACCACTCTTGAAATCTGCCTTCAAGCCTTAACTTTCCTAAACACCCCACCTGACCCCATTACAAAAGCTGAAAGTCCTGACTTCTGTTCTTTACAATGGTCCTGTCAAGAAAATTTCTGATGCCGGAAAATTTTAGCTGTATTTCTGAATTGCTTGAGTATGGGGTTGTCTCTACTCACCAAGAGAAAACCCACCAGGCCAAGGAAAAGAAAAGGAAAACAAAAAAACAAAGCAAGAAAAGAAAATGCAAAAAAAAATCGACTCTGAAACCCCTGGAGAATGATGAGAAAAAATGCAAACAAAGTCTGAGATCTTTGAGTTCAAAATAGGGGCAATTTTGGAAAAATGCGATTTTCGGTGCAATGTCCTTGAAAGTTTTATTCTTTAGCTATCATTTTCAAGCCACATTACAAGTTCATAAAGTCCATCGTTGACTTATTCCTTCATGACAACCCAAAGTGAGGATTATGCTCATAAGAAATCCATCAATCACTCATTATCATAAGGGTATAACCAGTTTTCGCATGTTTAGCTATCATTTCTACCTATTTGTTGCAAGCTTAAAGCTTATATGTTGACTCAATTTTCTTAAGAAATAAGGGTGACAAACTATTTGCTTTCACTAAGATGTGGTATTGAAGGGATTACATACAATTTGGACACAAAAAAAAAAAAAAGAGAGACAAATCCTGACCTCTCATTTTCTTTAGCCATCTCAAAATCAGAAATAAAGTCACTTGATTGGTCCTGAAAGAGAGCCAACAGGAAATGGTGACCCATTACCCAAAGCATCGATGCAAAAAGGAGGAAGATATCTTTTGTACTTTGACATTATTTTGAGAAATTCATCATGAAATTTCTGCATGAACTCAACATTCAAATTTCTTCACGTTGTATGTACTTTCTAAATTTTGGAAAGTGCGATTTCTCTGGGTTCAAATAAATGGAGAGGCATCCAAACCAATTTTTGCAATCAAATGGGCCCATACTGGGGCAAAATTCTTATTTGCAAGATTTCGCAAAATAAGTCCACACTGGGGCAAATTTTTTATAGCTCGTTTTGAGGATTTCGTCAAAGAGTCAGGCAAGACTTTCAAATCAATCACGCTACTCTTTCCATGAGTAGTAGTTGCAAAAATAATTCAAGTGCAAGTCATACTTTGGCAAGCCCCCTGTGCAGGTATTCATAGTTGAAATCAACGAAAGAGCTTCTGAGTTGTGGAAGGTCGATGCCGAAGAAAGAGAAGAAAGAAGGGAAAAGGGCCCTACACTGGGGCAAATTATTTCGACAAGTCTCTCTCAGTCAGGAAAAATCAAAAATCAAAAAATCAAAAAATCAAATCAAGTTCATCACGGCAGGCTCGGGTTTGATCCCACTGTCCGATTGTCAAGACATTTTCATCGCTACTGGAGCGTGAGGTTAGTCCCGCCAGTGAGCATTTCATTTACATCGCTACTGGAACGTGGGTCAGTCCCGCCAGTAAGCATTTTCATTTACATCGCCACTGGATCGTGAGGTTAGTCCCGCCAGTGTGCATTTCATTTTCACAGCCACTGGAGCGTGAGGTTAGTCCCGCCAGTGAGCATTTCATTTTCACAGCCACTGGAGCGTGAGGTTAGTCCCGCCAGTGAGCATTTCATTTACATCGCTACTGGAACGTGGGTCAGTCCCGCCAGTAAACATTTTCATTTACATCGCCACTGGAGCGTGAGGTTAGTCCCGCCAGTGTGCATTTCATTTTCACAGCCACTGGAGCGTGAGGTTAGTCCCGCCAGTGAGCATTTCATTTACATCGCTACTGGAACGTGGGTCAGTCCCGCCAGTAAGCATTTTCATTTACATCGCTACTGGAGCGTGAGGTTAGTCCCGCCAATGAGCATTTCATTTTCACAGCCACTGGAGCGTGAGGTGAGTCCCGCCAGTGAGCATTTCATTTTGTACCGCTACTAGCCGTTGGGTCAGTCCCACTAATGCGCCTTTCATTTTACCTTGCCACTAAACATGGGTTAGTCCAACTAGTGTGCATTTTGTTTTCTTCGCCGCTAAACATGGGTCAGTCCCACTAGCGAGCATTTCATTTTCATTGCCGTTAAACATGGGTCAGTCCCACTAACGTGCACTTCATGTTTCATTGCCACTAAACATGGGTTAGTCCCACTAGTGTGCATTTGGTTTTCTTTGCCGCTAAACATGGGTCAGTCCCATTAGCGCGCGTTTCATTTTCATTGCCGTTAAACATGGGTCAGTCCCACTAGCGAGCATTTTATTTTCATTTCCGTTAAACATGGGTCAGTCCCACTAACGTGCACTTCATGTTTCATTGCCACTAAACATGGGTTAGTCCCACTAGTGTGCATTTGGTTTTCTTTGCCGCCAAACATGAGTCAGTCCCACTAGCGCGCGTTTCATTTTCATTGCCGTTAAACATGGGTCAGTCCCACTAACGTGCACTTCATGTTTCATTGCCACTAAACATGGGTTAGTCCCACTAGTGTGCATTTGGTTTTCTTTGCCGCTAAACATGGGTCAGTCCCACTAGCGCGCGTTTCATTTTCATTGCCGTTAAACATGGGTCAGTCCCACTAACGTGCACTTCATGTTTCATTGCCACTAAATATGGGTTAGTCCCACTAGTGTGCATTTGATTTTCTTTGCCGCTAAACATGGGTCAGTCCCACTAGCGCAACATGGGTCAGTCCCTCTAGCGCACGTTTCATTTTCATTGCCGTTAAACATGGGTCAGTCCCACTAACGTGCATTTCATGTTTCATTGCCACTAAACATGGGTCAGTCCCACTAACGTGCATTTCATGTTTCATTGCCACTAAACATGGGTTAGTCCCACTAGTGTGCATTTTATTTTCTTTGCCGCTAAACATGGGTCAGTCCCACTAGCGCGTGTTTCATTCTCATTGATCGTTTTAAATTTCCTGTTCGAGCTAGTCCCATGATTTAAAACTTTATTCAGGCCAGTCCCATGACTTTAAATTTTATTCGGGTCAGTCCCATGATTTAAGTTTTTATTCGGGTCAGTCCCATGATTTTAAACTTTATTCGGGTCAGTCCCATGATTTTAATTTTGTTCGGGTCAGTCCCATGATTTTAAATTTTGTTCGAGTCACTTCCCTTTTAAATTTCTTGTTCGGGTCAGTCCCGATTTAAAATTTCCTGTTGCGGGTCTATCCCGTTTACATTTCTGTCTGGGTCTATCCCATTTACATTTCTGTCTGGGTCTATCCCGTGGGTCTATCCCATTTACATTTCTGTCTGGGTCTATCCCATTTACATTTCTATCTGGGTCTATCCCGTGGGTCTATCCCATTTACATTTCTGTCTGGGTCTATCACATTTACATTTCTATCCGGGTCTTTCCCATGGTTCTATCCCATTTACATTTCTGTCTGGGTCTATCCCGTTTACATTTCTGTACGGGTCTATCCCGTGGGTCTATCCCATTTACATTTCTGTTCGGGTCTATCCCGTAGGTCTATCCCATCTATATTTCTATCCGGGTCTATCCCGTGGGTCTATCCCATTTTCATTTTGTTCGGGTCTATCCCGTGGGTCAATTTCATTTAAATTCCTGGTCGGGTCAGTCCCGTTTTAAATTTCTTGTTCGGGTCAGTCCCGTTTTAAATTTTTGTTCGGACCAGTCCCGTTTTTAAACTTTTGTTCGGGTCAGTCCCGCTTTAAAATTCTTGTTCAGATCAGTCCATTATAAATTTCTCGTCCCAGTCAATCTCATCAAAAGGGGTCAGTCCCCATCGTTCGAGTCATTCACAGCTAAATAACACAGGTAAGTATTTGGTGTCTACTTCTTTGTCTCAAGTTTTTTCAAAACTCAGACAAAGTGGGGCAAATTGTAGACACCAAATTTTTGGTTTCGAATTTTATTTTTAAAGTTATTTTAATTGTGGATTTATTTGTTTCAATTTTAGATTTATTTGGGTTGATTCCTGTTTCGTGTCTCTTATTGTATTGTAATTAGTTTACAAGCATTTATTTTATCTACTAATTTGATTGAAAAAAAGAAAAGAAAAAAAGAAGAATTATTACTAAGATTAGCATTTTTGTTTTATTTTTCTATTTTAGTCAATTTTACTTAATTTGTTTTTTTATTATTATTATTATTATTTTTGTTTATTAATCGTTTGGTTCATTTGGAAATGAAAAGAAAAAAAAAAGAGTCAAAAACATGCAAGCAGCGGATGCATGCCCATCGGATGGCCAAGAAAAGGTTTTGAGAGGAGCTTGATTGCTGGCCATTGAGAGCAGGGTTTTAGGGTTGATAACTTGATATAAAGGGCTGAGAAGAAACCGCCGCATGGAGGAGTTTTTTAGAGGAGGGTTTCAGGCAAAACGAAACAAAGAGAGCTAAGAGGGAAAGAACGGCAGAAAGGAAAAACTGAACAAGAGGGTTGGCTGAGAAACTGAGAGTGTGGGATACGGGGAGAGTTTGACGGCTAGAGAAAAATCGAAAGAGAGAGAGGGAGCCCGAGAGCTGGAGTTGCAGCGGGGGAGACGGAGGACGGCTGGAAAAAACAGAGAGAGAGTGGCGAGGTTTTGGCAGAAAAGTTTCGAGAGGAAGAAGGGTGACCAGGTGATGGGCTGAGCAGGGAAAAGAGAGAGCGAGAGGGTGAGATAGAGAATTAAAGAGAGGAAGAGAGGAATCGGGTGCCGTCCTTCCAGGGACAAAGCAGCAACTGGAGCTGCTGCTCCTCACGAAGCTTTTACCATTTTCACTCCACCATCGTTACCCGTGAACTTCACCGTGAGTCAAGAGCAAGAAGAGGCAAAGGGCGGCTGGATTTTGGGGGAGAGTTCTGAGGGAGCCACGGTGCAAGGCTGCGGAGAAACAACGCAAGAAAAGTCTGTCCAAGCCACCACAGTCCGCATCTGCCGCTGCTGCTGTCCACCGTCGCCGCATCGCTCGCAACCTCCATCGCAGCCACCAACAACTACAATCCTTCTTCTCCTGCGTAGCCAACAAGTGGCCAACGGCCTGCCCAAGGACTGGAGCCGCCTCCACCACCAGAATCAAGGTATCTCAGTCATGAACTCACACCAAGTTTGCATTTTTCTATTGTTTTTGCTTTGGTTTATGGTTGAAGAATGCATAGGGCTTTTACCTGGGTTTTAGGGACAGAAATTTGGTTTCCTCGGTGGGGGTATGTAAAGTTTGCATTTCATTAAGAAACAGAAACTATGCCTGTTTTGATGCTTCCTTGATTGCTGTGTCTCAGTTTCTGGTTGTTGGTGTAATGTTTGACATTGGGTTTCAGTGATAAATGGAGCAAGCGTCCAGTTTTGGTGTTGGCTTGGAGTGTGATTCGTTCGACCTACATGTTTGCTAATGAATTAAAATGAATGGAAGGTTTTTTGAAGGAACCTGGTTTGCCGTTAATCTTGTACTTTGGATATATAAAAATGGTAATTTGTAGACTTATGCGATTTTTGGTTGGAAAAATGAGTTGTGAAAAGGAAAAAGGGGGGAGGTTGCATAACCAGAAACCAGCAATAAGAAAAAACATCTCTGTGGGTCGCATGATATTGTCTTGGAACCTTTTGTGCGAAAATTGTTAAGATGGTTGTTGTTACATTTCTTGTGTTTTCCTTGCTTTCTTGGCCTGAATCTTCTCATTTAATTGATGAGTGAAGACGTGTGTGATTTAGATTAATGAGTTTGTACATTTTTTATATATCATTTGCGTGAGTTGGAGCTGCGAACTTGTAGCAGAGATTGCATCAAGAATGGGCTGGTTTACTTTGCTACCGCAGAAATGTTTTCCTCATTCTCTTATCTTTGTTGTCATATGTCTTATTGGTTTTCCTTTGCTGATTCTTCAACAAACGTTGCACTAGAGTTTAACATGTTAATGGTTTGAGTCTTGTGGGTTTAGTAGACAAGTTTACACATTTCTTTCGAGTCCATGTTCGTGGCTGTCTTCCTGCGCATATAGAAGCTGAAAAAATGTAGAAAATCTTGTGAGCATGAACTGCAGAAAGTTTCATGAGTTAGTCGCAGAAACAAATTTCCCTCATGGGCTGCATGTTTTTGCATGAAAACGTCCAAGGAAATTGCACGCTGTTGCTATCTTTTTTGTTGCTTTCATTTCATTTCCTCCTGTTTGTGGTTTTTGTCCAAAAAGCTGCATTTCTTTGTCATGTTTTGCTGCTTTGCTTTCGTCCTGTAACAGCCCACAACCAAAGTTTCGGTCATCCAATTTGCTGTTTGATCTTATGTTGGAAAGAGGAATTGGATAAGAAGTGCTGGGTTTGTATTTTTGGAGTCTGAAATTTGAGTTTGGAAGTAGAAGGCAGCAAGCCTGCACTTTCGGCTGCTGAAGTTTCTCGTGTTGTTTGCAATGTTTGATTTGTTCGTCGTTTGGCTGAGATGTCGTGAGAATGTTTGGGAGCTTAGCAGTAGAGGTCGGCAGTTGGCTTGGTCTGTGGTTGCCGAATGAAAATCTTGCTGAAGTTTTCTTTCTTTCTTTTGTTGTCAGTCAAACCAGATTTGCCACCTTAACCCTGCAAACAAAATTTCACGTTTTGATTTAGTCAATAATTTCTGGTTTGATAAACTTGTTTGTATGATGAAATGGATGGAGTCTCTGCTAGAAATTGCCGCAGGTTTGGAAAAAAAAAAAAGGCAGCAGCCTTCATTTTTCAGTTGCAGAAGCTTCTACCGTAGCTTTGCATGAATTAGTTGCAGAAATTTGCAGCAAGAAATCTGATCCTATGGCCACTCTCTGCTTTGTTTCATTTCATTTTGCATGATTAGTTTTTGTGCATGATGATGGCCTTAAGGAAACTAATAAATGTTGAGTTTGAAGCCTTGTTTAAGATGTTTGGGTGACTAATAAGAAGCATTTGCAGAAACATAGCAACCAGAAATGAAGAAAGCTATTCGTATGCATGCATGGGAAAATTCTGAATTTTGCACTTTGACCCCCCAAGCTTCCCTTTATCTTATTGGGTCCCAATTATGTGTTGATCTCTTGCAATTAAGTTCTAAGTTGATTACAATTTAACCGTTATTTGGCCTTTGCTTTATTTTGGGACCTTTGAAGTTCTTAAAGGTTTCAATTGGCCTTGATGAATTGGAAAATGGTTGCTATTGAGTCCTTAGTCTATTTTAGAAATTTGACCAATGATTCATTTTTGCTTGGAAATCATGCATTATTTGATCATTTTAAGTGGCAATTGAAGAAGGATTCGATGATTTGATGGATTCAAATTGGCTTATTTGCATTTTACCACTAAATTGGTGCATTAATTCTTTGTTTTGATGGTTTTAGCCCAAATTAGCTCTTTCCTTGGTGACTATAGCCCAAGTTAAGTCTTGTTCACCTTATTAGCATTACAAACGGGGAAGGTACAACTTCTTTTATCCCTTTTTGTCTCTCCTATGTGATCCAACGTGCTAAGTGAGAATTACATGCCTACTTTGCTTTCCTTGCCTTTCTTTAATTCCTTTCATTTATTTTATTTACTTTTGCTTTTATTAAGTTATTCTTTTATGGGGTATGTGTACACCTCTTGGCTTGTAATAGATAGGGCTTGGAGAGCAGTTTTGTCCATTTTTCCCTTTCCCCTTTTGTTTTAGTTAGCAAGTGTAATAGGTTCATTGCTTGCTTTTGTTGCTACGTGTTAATTTGCTTTACTAGGCTCTTGCATCTAGTCGAGCATGTTAAGTGTTATGTGCTACGTGTTTATAGATGATTTGCATGTCTACTTGCTTTCTATAGTCATAGATGAATGTAATGGATGAATGCACGTCACCACACTAGTCCAACGCTAGTCGTGGCTCATTGTCCCGTTTTCCACTAGTCCAACGCTAGTAGGAATTCATAGATATGGGCTAGTCCAACGCTAGACCCTTAGGGATTTCCCTCGCTAGTTCGTATTTGCATGTTTCACTACATTTCATGCATTTTTCTTAGTTTTTAGCATTTGGCATGCCCCTCCAACCCTTTCCCCTTCATTTTAGGCTTTTGCACCTTCATGCTAGTTGTAGGGTACATTTGCCTGAAAGTCCCCTTTCGAGAAGGGAAACGAGCGAGTGTGGCTACGAAATAGCCTTAGCACGCTAGTTCTTCCTTCTAATCAAAGGGAAAATCAAAGTCGTAAAATTAGGAGTCATTCCCGTACCCGACTTGATGCATTTCTCTAGGTTCATGCACTCTCATTCATATCACTTCCTCACTCTTTTATCCACATTTTCTCACAACTTATATTTTTCTCAATCCATATGCCATGTTTGCACATTTTTCTTTTATCATTTATTTTCTACCTCACAAATTGCACCCAATTGCACTTATATGTATCTACTATCATATTTTCATCCATTTGTACACAAACACCTTTGTTTTCTCAATTTACACACATGCACTTGTCTTACATTTGCACTCTTACACGTTTTCTCACATTTTCACACTTGCACTCATATTTGAGCCTCCATTTGCATCATTCGCGACCTCTATGAGGACTTTCCTTATTGGCCACCACAACTCATGTGGTTGGGACCAAAAAGCTTCATAAGAGACATTTTAGATTTAGGATTGCATCTTTTTAGCATCCATTAGTCATGTCCAACATGCAAAACATACTTTGGGTAGAAAAATTAGGAAAAGAGGGGCTAAGTCACGCAACTAGCTTTGGCTAGGGTAAGGTAGTGCCTTAGGCTTTGCCTTTGCCTTCTCCCTTATTAAATGTGACCCCCGATCCCTCGCTTTGGTTACGTAGACCTAAAAGTTCTTAAAAAGGGGTTTGTTTACTTTGCTTTCCAAAAAGCCACTTTTTGGGTGACTTGGTACACCCTAACTCTATACCAAGTGGCGACTCCATTTTCCATTCAAAAACCCTTTTTGAACTTTGTTTGGCCAAACCGTCGCATTTTCAAGTCTCATGGCCTTTTATTTTCACTTTCACACATGTTCACATACATATCCACACACTATTTTCACACCACATCAAAAAGTGGGGCGCGACAGCTGGCGACTCCACTGGGGACTTCCTAAGTGGGTCCAAGAATTTGATTTGGCTATTCTTTTCCCTTTTTTTACCCTTTTTATGCATAGCATTTGGATATTAGGCACTACAAGAAATTTGGTCTTCAGTGACAAGCCATTTTTGTCACAAAAAAATAAAAAGTCGTCACTGATAACTTTTATTGATAACTTTCTAGTTGTCACAGAGTCGTCACTGAAGGCCCGTCGGTAAAAGTATATAGTGACGACAATAAAAGTCGTCAGTGAATGGAACTCTTTTGTGACAACTGATGTCGTCAATAATTATTATAATTTTAGTGATGACATAGTATCTTGTCAATGATGTACAAATAAATGTCGTCACTAAAAGTGATATGTAATTGTCATTGGTATAGACTAATTACTGACGACTTTTGTTGTCACTAAACACTTTTTAATTTTATGACCGCAGATTGTTATTAATGGAAAATTCTGATTCAATGATAACTCTTTATCACCATGAAAATTGAAAATTTTCCTACAACAATTATATCTATAAATGGAAAAAAATGACAATGATTTATAATTAGCAAATGAATGCATCCATTGCATTACGAAATGTCAAAATATCATATAAGCATTCAAATATCATAATGAAGTTCAACAACACCCTATAGATAGTTTGATAAGTGGTATTTGGCCTAAATTTCACACATAACTCGAGGTAGCTTTACAAAACAAATCCAAGTCCCAAATTTCAACACAGAGCCGCTTCAGCAACACTCAGCTCCTCCCCTCAGGTAAAAGATTTGTAAGGCAGTTTTCAGCAATGGCTCCTAAAGCTGACACCACAAAAAAGCTTGATACAAAGGCTCAGGCAGCCAAGGTTGCCAAATTTGTCAAATCTGGGACAACTTTTAAGAAGAAAGCCAAGAAGATCCGGACCAAAGTTACCTTCCATCGTCCTAAGACATTCAAAATCAAAATCAAAATCAGCCCCAAAGAAAATCAAAATCAGCCCCAAACTAATGCACCAAATTAGCTCAAGAAATAAGTACTGCTATTAAACTTCAGCCTCAAAGGAATAATATAACAAGTTGATAAGGCAACAAGCACTACTATAACAAGTACTGATATAAGTACTGCTATGAACAATATAACCAGTTGATAAGACGATAAGCACAACACTAAAGGAAAAGCAACTTCAGTTCACTTGCTTAGCTAAAACATTCAAATAAACTAAACTAAACTAAACCAAAACAATCCAAACTAATGCACCACAGAGGATACAAGGTGTCAAGTATGATAACCAAAGTAATGTCGATCATGATATAAGGTGTCAAGTAGGAGCAATGTGTACCAACATAACTAGAATGTTTCTTTGCCATTTAAAAGCAAATAACAACTTTCTTGTTCTAGATCTCTGAAATTACTTTTGCTGTTTGTCATGGTGTATTAATTCCATAGAAAACCAGCACCCCTTAATATTGTATTCCAATCAAACTAGTGAGTTAGGCAAGTGGCGGGACATTGCAAAACATTCACAGTGAAATTTACTTCAAGAATGGCACCAAAAATGGGAACCATTCATGTGAAAAGAAAAGGTATTACCTCAAGGAATGCCTTCAAAACCCACATAAAAGTTAGTATTATTACTCCGTTAACAGAAAATCCAACCTACATCCAGCAAAAAGTTTGTGATTATACAGTATAAAATAATGCTATATGGAGAACAAACTACCATGTAAGACGTGAAACTATCAATAATTAGCAATTAACTGTGGCAAGATGTACACTTCTCAATTTAGCATTATTCCAAGTAGAAGAGGCAAAGCCATATTAATTTGAAAAGGGACATATAGATAGCTGGGGGAGATGGAAAACAGGTTTTATAGTGAATATTGGGCTAATAGATAATATGATAGCACTTAGCAGAGCTGTGGGGAGTATTCAAAAGGATAAAAATGGCTTGGAACTCTGGAGAAAGAAGAGTGATTCTGGACACGAATTGCAAGGCAGCTTTCGAACTAATACAAGGAGCAGGACAGGACTCACCACTATACAATCTAATATGTCAGATCAGGAATGTTTTAAGCAGGGATCGGGAATCCTGGCTACAACATGTTTGGAGAAAGAAGTAAGTGTGCAGACTAGCTAGCTAAAAGTAGTGTCAACAAAGAATCTGGGATGCAGATTATAACAGAACCGCCACAGGAACTTAGTGAATTGCGTGGTGCAAATATTTTAGGGGCTGCGACCCTATGTTTTGTTTCTGTTTAAGAGGATTGACCTCTCCCTTGTAAACTTAACAAAAGGAACATACTAGGCAGAGAAGTAAATGTGGTCAACACATTTGCAAGCAAAACATTTTGGCCAAAGCACCTTTGCCCTTAAAAAATAGTGAAACATGTGAAATTCAGCACAAGTAAGGCTAACAAGTATATTCTGGAGAATCATGGACTCTCAAAACATACCATAAGAAGCTGTCCATGCTGTTCTAATAACATTCCTAGTTCATGAATTTTTACGGAGGAAGATCTTTTTTCACATCAAAACTAATTGATGAGTTTTGGTCCTCTTACCAAGCTCTTCCAAAATGATACTAGTACAAGTCCTTAAGTAGACTTGAGATGCAGCCTTAGAACTCTATCACCAGATTTCTCAGTCACCAGATGCAACACCTTAGACTTGAGATGCAACCTTAGAGGTTTGTGTTCTAGAATGAATTTATAAGTTAGCAGAAAAAAAAAGTCTACAGTATCTTAACTTGCAGGACTACATCCATAGCTAATATACAGCTTTTAAGGCAAAGTACAAATGCAATGATTTGGAGCAACTTGTCCAGGTTTCTAAAAAAATAAATAAATGGAAACAAAGGAAATGAGAGTCGATTTGTGAGTGCGCACATTTACACAAAGATAGAGCACTTCCAACAGGGGGGGATGTAATACATTTCATTCAGTTCTCCACAGAATCGAAATTAACTGCATTTCTGGTCATTAATTAACCACACATTGTACCAACTTTCTTTGCTAAACTTGTCATAATACCTGTTACAACAATGACGATAAAGACAGCCAACGCAATACTTCCACCATCATACCATCCTTCTTTTATACCCTGGAAAACAACATATTAGACTATGGCAAGACCAAATCAAAATTAACCAATCAAAACATGTCAGCATTTTCCATTTTCCACTCAGATTAGCTAGTAAATCACAAGTATATTAAAAAATACTTTAATCTATAAGAATTTGATAGGGACAGATACCATTCTTGTCAGAAAATCAAAAGACAAGATTTAAAATTCATACAACTAACAAAATCATGATCTCAAACATATAGTAGTACAACAAAATTATTAAACAGAAAAAACTTTATAGGGCTTACAATTCTCAATTCAAAATAAGTATTAAGAGTGAACTTATCCTTAAAATTAAAATAATAATAATAATAATTAGAGCAAACTCAAAAATTAAGCTTACCTCTGTCTTTATCCCAAGGGCCAAAGAAGCAGCCGCAGCTACCATCAAGATGATTAAAGTAGTGTCTCGACAAGCTTCCCACAGAAACCTCTATAACACAACTCACAAATAAGCAAGTTAACGAGGCACAGCTCATGATGCAAATGGTTCAATAACTCAACGATTTGCAGTAACAAACCCAAATCTTCAAAATAAGAACATGCTGCTAATGTTCAATTAGACTAGTAACAATAAAGTTTATGAAAAAGAGGGGGAGAATTTCCCTCAGTCACCGCCGGCTTGGTACAGGTGTTCTTCTTGTGCTTCTTGGCGCCACCGTCGAGGTGGAGGGCTGACTCCTTCTGGATGTTGCAGTCGACTAGGGTGCGGCTGTCCTCGAGCTGCTTGCCAGTGAAGATGAGGTGCTGCTGGTCCCGGGGATGCCCTCCTTGTCCTGGGCAGAAAATTTTTTTTTTTAAATTAGGGCAATAAAATTTGGGGAGAAATTGAAACAATTGATCATCTAAGTAGGGTAGAAAAGGTGATTGCAAATGATGGTGATTGCTAATTAGGGTAAGAAACTTTGGGGAAACTATACAAATGATAGAGAAGAAGAGAATTTACCCAAAAATTGAAAGTTGGGAACACAAAATCGGGTCAATAAAAATTGGGGGAAATTGATTACTAAGCAAGAAGAGAGAAACTTGCCTTTTTACAGCACATGCTCTGAGGAAACATATCAAAATCAGTAGCCCAATAAGAAGGAATGCTCAAGCATTAGTGAGAAAGAAATTGAGAGGGGTCGAAGTGAGAGAGAGACCGAGAGAGACAGTGAGAAGGCCAGCGAGTGAAAATGTGAGAATTAGAAGTGTATCAGACTTAGCCCAAAAGTGGTAGACTTGTACTCTTTTGAAAATTGCTTTTTAAAGAATGTCTCCACCAATTTTCAATTCCCGCTGTTTCTTTTTCATTTTGAACGAAAAATTTGATCCAATTTTTAGTTTTATCTTTTTATTTAGATTCTCAAAGAAAGGTTATTTTCTTTGTATTAAATTAAACATTTTAATTAAGTATACTAAATCGGGAATCTACTTTCATATTATTTTAAGAAATAATTAATTATTTTTAAACATGAAAAAAGAAAAATCTTAATTATGTGTTAAGAACTTTCTATCAGTTTCTAGAAAATTTTGTTAGTTTTGTCTAATAGTACTATATTTTTTTAGATGTTTTATATTGAAGAATCATGAATGTAAACTTGCACGAAACTATAGTATACGTATTGATTTGTAAGAAAAATATGTATTCGTTTTGACTTTTAGCAAATCAACATTAAATTTGAAGGAATTGCAGTAATTAGTAGTCCTGATTTCATTAATTAACTTATATAACACAACTATTTCCGCTTTTCATCAAAATGAATTTGTACTTAATGAGTTTCAACATTCGACCAATTAGATGTCAAGGAGGCATTGACAGTATCCAAAATTAAGGTATTTGAATTTAGAGGCCTTGAGTTCTAATTGTAATAGTTTATATAGTTGTTCTAATTAAAAACTTTCATTAATTTTTTTCAGTTAAAAACTTATTGAGTAACTATGACTAGTTTAATAAATTATCAAATTTAAAAAAATTAAATTAATATTTAAGTAACTCTGACTAGTTTAATAAATCATCAAATTTTAAAAAAAATTAAATTAATATTGAGGCTCACAATTAAATAAAGTCATAGTTAATAAATCATCAAATTTTAAAAAAAAATTAAATTAATATTGAGGCTCACAATTAAATAAATGCATTAGAGATGTTCAAGTTAGTGATGATACTTATGTTGTCACTAACTACACTATAGTTTTATTGACAAAAATTGGTCGTCAATAAACATAAACAGTGACAACAATGTAAAGTTGTCAAAGAAAGTGGTAGAATTACTGACAACTTTTATCAAGTCGTCACTATCGCAAAACTCGCGCCTTCCAAGTCCCGTGGCGCGAAATAGTTTTGTGACAACAATTAAAGGTTGTCACTGAAAACTCAGTTGCTTTGAGTCAATTGTGACAACCTTCAAAGTCGTGACTAAACAACCTCATTTTGTGACGACTTTTTGTCATCACAAAGAAATGTTGTCACTAATGACCTTTTTTCTTGTAGTGAGGGTTGCATTTTCTATTTTAGGACCTTTTTGCCCCACGCGCGTGTCAAACTATTCCCTCACTCGCGTATGTATGATTGGTTGTTTGGATGTATATTGTACTTGTTTTATCTCGCGCTTTGCATTGCATTTGGGTGGGGGGACATACCCTAGAGCCTCGCGTTGGTTCTTGATCCCTCCCCTCCAAACGAGCACAAGCATACATGCATACGCTTTAATTTTTCACCCTTCATTTATTTTTCTTTTAGTGGCTTGTCACGCCACTCCACCCTATTAGGATTTTAGGCGACTCACTTGGACTTGTGATCGCGACACGATGTGTGCGTAGCATGATCCGAGGAGTCACTCAATCTTCCATTTTAAGCTTTGGGTTCATAGCCTTTAGCTTTTGGTTGAAGGTTGAGGATTTTTGATAGATTCACTCATGACATGTAGCCGTGACACGATGTGTGCGTAGCAATGTCTGGGGAATCGCTCGAGCCACCGACAAGGAACCTTGGAATTGATGACCCTCGGTTTCCAAGTCTGAAGGCTCGGGGACCTAAAGCCTATCAAGTCTAGATGCATTAGTGAGCCAATACCTCATGCATCCATGATAGTTTACCTAGGGTAGAGTCTGCCTTACCCTATTAGGGACACGATTCACGAGGGGAGGGATCCAACCCCTCTTTTCTTTATCTCTTTGTATTGTTTGCTACAATGTGTTATGTGCCTAAACTAACTTTTCTTGGTTTTGTGTCCCCATTGCATTCACAAACCCTAGCAAATAAGAGGTCTGGCATGATCTTCTTTTAGAACCTACCCTCGTAGATAGGTTATTGGACGTTTAAAGATTTTGGTATATTGCATTCATAGATTAATAATTGCATAGCATTCTAAGCCTACCTTGGCGTATAAAAGGTCCTTTTAGGTCATGATTTCATTTCAAATTGCATGTTTTACTGCTTTAATAAAATGGCATCATGCATAAACCCTAGAAAGGGAATGCCATTTAGGGGATCCCGTGTTAGGAATAAGCCACCTTGTGTCTCGGATACTTAATCCAAGGAGACTTGCACGTTTACATTTTGTACCATCCAAAGGGGTAGTGCACAAGGTAAGGTAGGATCCGATCATTCGCATAGAGCGATCTTTGGAATATGAGCGTTTAATAATCATTTTTTGGCCATTTTATCAAATTGGTAAAAATCCCTTGCAAAAGGACATTAATTTGAAGAAATTCACAAACACTTCCTCGCTATTGAGACAATAAATAAACTGAGGCCAAAATTTGATTTTAGGAGGCTCATAGACTAAAGCATCTCAATGATTTTGAAATTACCAATGGCCAGACAATTCAATCAATCCATTTTGCCAATTCATTCATTTTAAGACAATATAGTTGATTTTGAATAAATCGTCAGTTCCGTTCAATTTCATTTGACCAGTTTACCCTTTTTAGGGTGATCTAGTCAATTTTTAAATCATCCGATCCATTTGACCAATTTACCTATTTTTAGGGCAATTCAGTCGATTTTGAATAAATCATCATTTCACTCGATCTGTTTGATCAATTGATTTCATTCAATTCATTTGATTAGTTGAATGCATTTCTAGGGTTATCCATTCAATTTTTATAAATAAACAAATTTCATTCAATGCATGTGACCATTTTACCCCTTTTGACACATCATGCGTCGATCAAAATAAGCAATTCATTCGGACTTTGTCCTCATTTTTAGGACGAATGTTTCTTCTCACTCCAAATTGGCCAAATTTTTCAAATCATTTTTCACTCAATCAATTGATCGGATTCATCAGGTATGGTATGGTGCCTACCTTAGAGGATTGCATTTTCATGCTAGGCCTACCCTTGGCATAAAAGGGCTCCCCCATAGGACATGCATACCGATTTTACAATTTTGTTTACTAACTCTGGGTATTTTTCTTTTATTTTTTCCCCTTCCCGCTGCATTCATAAAAATATTTCAATAAGGTGAAAATATCTTTCTATATCTGATAACAATTTTGATTCTCAGGCAGGCCTTACAATATGAATTTGGAAATCCATCTAAAAGCGCTCGTGTAAAACATTTAAGAGATTTCATTGCTCAAAGGGAGAAGGGGGCTATTAAAAGGGAAAAGTGTGTATACATGTGTAAAGGAGTTCCTTAGAATGTTTTTCATATGTATTGCTTTTTAAATTTTTCAAACATTGGCAATAATGAAGCTTTTGTTCAGACAATTATTTGTGTACATTTCATTCTTTATTGAGCTCATTTAGAGATTTCATGATGAATTTTAAGAAAATAAGACCAAATTGAGATTTTTTCAACTTCTAACCTGAAAATTCACAAGTGTATGCTTTCTAAATCCTTGTGTACACTAGATTGGTGATCCGAGCTACACAATAGGAGTGCTCAAAATTAAAAGAGGTCACTCAGAAGGCCCATGAGATACCTTTCTCCTTCACATAATCCCAAAATAAAGTCAGTCACATTGATTGATAAATTGGAGCAACTTTTGCTTGAAAATGTTCAAGGTATCTAATCTGGTTCAATCACATCTAAGTGAAAGCAAAAAATGTGCGTTATTCTTGTTTGTTTTGAAAATTTGGAATGACACTTCGAGCATTCGTTTCACTACCTATACAGATTTTATCATTTGCTCTCCCATTTGAGCCTTTAAAGGAATAATTTCGTTTCAAATAAGTGCCTTAATGAGACATTGGGAAAATTTTCAGAAGGGAATGGATTCTCAACGAGCAATTCGTTTCTTTGGTTGTCATGAGATGTAAGAATGATGCTTTGGCCGTCGTTTTCTACTACCTAAACACTGATCATCCCTTGCATCCTCATTTGAGCCAAAATTGGGGGTTCTTTTCGAGTGCACATATGATCGCACCCCACATTGGGGAAGGAGATTGGGGAATTTTGAAAAAGAAAAAGGAAAAGGGGAAAGGGAACCACGAATTGGGAAATTTGATTCTACTTGGGTTTCAAAAAAAAAAAAAAAGAGGAAAAAAGACAAGTTCTGTCCAGTGGATCACTTATGTTTCATAGATATGAATGAGCAAGGGTTTTCCTCAGTCAGTTAATTCAGATACATGCCAGAAATTTTTCATTAATGAAAGTTTCCTTTCAGAGTCAATGTAAGGAACGGAATACAAGTCAGGCCATCTTCTTTTCCAATCAAACATTCTATCTCTAGTTATCCCTTTTGAGCCTTCAGAATAAAATACTTCATTTGGCAACCCCTGAGAATCGCAAACCCCACACTGGGGCAAGTTTGAGTTAGAAAGAAAAATTTCAAGAAGTGAAAAAAATGAAGAGCAACAAAATCAAAAACACAAGAAGAAAAGTGAACCTCTGTTCAAAAATAAACTAGGGCAAATTTTGTGAAAGTTTCAAAGAATGGCAAAAGGCCGAAAAGTCAAAAAGAAGAAAGAAAATGAAAGTGAAAAGCCTCAATTGAGCATAAATTGGGGCAAATTCTGATTTAACCCTAAAAATATGGTTGGCAACAATGCGATCTCAGATTCTTCAAACCACTCTTGAAATCTGCCTTCAAGCCTTAACTTTCCTAAACACCCCACCTGACCCCATTACAAAAGCTGAAAGTCCTGACTTCTGTTCTTTGCAATGGTCCTGTCAAGAAAATTTCTGATGCCGGAAAATTTTAGCTGTATTTCTGAATTGCTTGAGTATGGGGTTGTCTCTACTCACCAAGAGAAAACCCACCAGGCCAAGGAAAAGAAAAGGAAAACAAAAAAACAAAGCAAGAAAAGAAAATGCAAAAAAAAATCGACTCTGAAACCCCTGGAGAATGATGAGAAAAAATGCAAACAAAGTCTGAGATCTTTGAGTTCAAAATAGGGGCAATTTTGGAAAAATGCGATTTTCGGTGCAATGTCCTTGAAAGTTTTATTCTTTAGCTATCGTTTTCAAGCCACATTACAAGTTCATAAAGTCCATCGTTGACTTATTCCTTCATGACAACCCAAAGTGAGGATTATGCTCATAAGAAATCCATCAATCACTCATTATCATAAGGGTATAACCAGTTTTCGCATGTTTAGCTATCATTTCTACCTATTTGTTGCAAGCTTAAAGCTTATATGTTGACTCAATTTTCTTAAGAAATAAGGGTGACAAACTATTTGCTTTCACTAAGATGTGGTATTGAAGGGATTACATACAATTTGGACACAAAAAAAAAAAAAAGAGAGACAAATCCTGACCTCTCATTTTCTTTAGCCATCTCAAAATCAGAAATAAAGTCACTTGATTGGTCCTGAAAGAGAGCCAACAGGAAATGGTGACCCATTACCCAAAGCATCGATGCAAAAAGGAGGAAGATATCTTTTGTACTTTGACATTATTTTGAGAAATTCATCATGAAATTTCTGCATGAACTCAACATTCAAATTTCTTCACGTTGTATGTACTTTCTAAATTTTGGAAAGTGCGATTTCTCTGGGTTCAAATAAATGGAGAGGCATCCAAACCAATTTTTGCAATCAAATGGGCCCATACTGGGGCAAAATTCTTATTTGCAAGATTTCGCAAAATAAGTCCACACTGGGGCAAATTTTTTATAGCTCGTTTTGAGGATTTCGTCAAAGAGTCAGGCAAGACTTTCAAATCAATCACGCTACTCTTTCCATGAGTAGTAGTTGCAAAAATAATTCAAGTGCAAGTCATACTTTGGCAAGCCCCCTGTGCAGGTATTCATAGTTGAAATCAACGAAAGAGCTTCTGAGTTGTGGAAGGTCGATGCCGAAGAAAGAGAAGAAAGAAGGGAAAAGGGCCCTACACTGGGGCAAATTATTTCGACAAGTCTCTCTCAGTCAGGAAAAATCAAAAATCAAAAAATCAAAAAATCAAATCAAGTTCATCACGGCAGGCTCGGGTTTGATCCCACTGTCCGATTGTCAAGACATTTTCATCGCTACTGGAGCGTGAGGTTAGTCCCGCCAGTGAGCATTTCATTTACATCGCTACTGGAACGTGGGTCAGTCCCGCCAGTAAGCATTTTCATTTACATCGCCACTGGATCGTGAGGTTAGTCCCGCCAGTGTGCATTTCATTTTCACAGCCACTGGAGCGTGAGGTTAGTCCCGCCAGTGAGCATTTCATTTTCACAGCCACTGGAGCGTGAGGTTAGTCCCGCCAGTGAGCATTTCATTTACATCGCTACTGGAACGTGGGTCAGTCCCGCCAGTAAACATTTTCATTTACATCGCCACTGGAGCGTGAGGTTAGTCCCGCCAGTGTGCATTTCATTTTCACAGCCACTGGAGCGTGAGGTTAGTCCCGCCAGTGAGCATTTCATTTACATCGCTACTGGAACGTGGGTCAGTCCCGCTAGTAAGCATTTTCATTTACATCGCCACTGGAGCGTGAGGTTAGTCCCGCCAATGAGCATTTCATTTTCACAGCCACTGGAGCGTGAGGTGAGTCCCGCCAGTGAGCATTTCATTTTGTACCGCTACTAGCCGTTGGGTCAGTCCCACTAATGCACCTTTCATTTTACCTTGCCACTAAACATGGGTTAGTCCAACTAGTGTGCATTTTGTTTTCTTCGCCGCTAAACATGGGTCAGTCCCACTAGCGAGCATTTCATTTTCATTGCCGTTAAACATGGGTCAGTCCCACTAACGTGCACTTCATGTTTCATTGCCACTAAACATGGGTTAGTCCCACTAGTGTGCATTTGGTTTTCTTTGCCGCCAAACATGAGTCAGTCCCACTAGCGCGCGTTTCATTTTCATTGCCGTTAAACATGGGTCAGTCCCACTAGCATTTTATTTTCATTTCCGTTAAACATGGGTCAGTCCCACTAACGTGCACTTCATGTTTCATTGCCACTAAACATGGGTTAGTCCCACTAGTGTGCATTTGGTTTTCTTTGCCGCCAAACATGAGTCAGTCCCACTAGCGCGCGTTTCATTTTCATTGCCGTTAAACATGGGTCAGTCCCACTAACGTGCACTTCATGTTTCATTGCCACTAAACATGGGTTAGTCCCACTAGTGTGCATTTGGTTTTCTTTGCCGCTAAACAAGGGTCAGTCCCACTAGCGCGCGTTTCATTTTCATTGCCGTTAAACATGGGTCAGTCCCACTAACGTGCACTTCATGTTTCATTGCCACTAAACATGGGTTAGTCCCACTAGTGTGCATTTGGTTTTCTTTGCCGCTAAACATGGGTCAGTCCCACTAGCGCGCGTTTCATTTTCATTGCCGTTAAACATGGGTCAGTCCCACTAACGTGCACTTCATGTTTCATTGCCACTAAATATGGGTTAGTCCCACTAGTGTGCATTTGATTTTCTTTGCCGCTAAACATGGGTCAGTCCCACTAGCGCAACATGGGTCAGTCCCTCTAGCGCACGTTTCATTTTCATTGCCGTTAAACATGGGTCAGTCCCACTAACGTGCATTTCATGTTTCATTGCCACTAAACATGGGTCAGTCCCACTAACGTGCATTTCATGTTTCATTGCCACTAAACATGGGTTAGTCCCACTAGTGTGCATTTTATTTTCTTTGCCGCTAAACATGGGTCAGTCCCACTAGCGCGTGTTTCATTCTCATTGATCGTTTTAAATTTCCTGTTCGAGCTAGTCCCATGATTTAAAACTTTATTCAGGCCAGTCCCATGACTTTAAATTTTATTCGGGTCAGTCCCATGATTTAAGTTTTTATTCGGGTCAGTCCCATGATTTTAAACTTTATTCGGGTCAGTCCCATGATTTTAATTTTGTTCGGGTCAGTCCCATGATTTTAAATTTTGTTCGAGTCACTTCCCTTTTAAATTTCTTGTTCGGGTCAGTCCCGATTTAAAATTTCCTGTTGCGGGTCTATCCCGTTTACATTTCTGTCTGGGTCTATCCCATTTACATTTCTGTCTGGGTCTATCCCGTGGGTCTATCCCATTTACATTTCTGTCTGGGTCTATCCCATTTACATTTCTATCTGGGTCTATCCCGTGGGTCTATCCCATTTACATTTCTGTCTGGGTCTATCACATTTACATTTCTATCCGGGTCTTTCCCATGGTTCTATCCCATTTACATTTCTGTCTGGGTCTATCCCGTTTACATTTCTGTACGGGTCTATCCCGTGGGTCTATCCCATTTACATTTCTGTTCGGGTCTATCCCGTAGGTCTATCCCATCTATATTTCTATCCGGGTCTATCCCGTGGGTCTATCCCATTTTCATTTTGTTCGGGTCTATCCCGTGGGTCAATTTCATTTAAATTCCTGGTCGGGTCAGTCCCGTTTTAAATTTCTTGTTCGGGTCAGTCCCGTTTTAAATTTTTGTTCGGACCAGTCCCGTTTTTAAACTTTTGTTCGGGTCAGTCCCGCTTTAAAATTCTTGTTCAGATCAGTCCATTATAAATTTCTCGTCCCAGTCAATCTCATCAAAAGGGGTCAGTCCCCATCGTTCGAGTCATTCACAGCTAAATAACACAGGTAAGTATTTGGTGTCTACTTCTTTGTCTCAAGTTTTTTCAAAACTCAGACAAAGTGGGGCAAATTGTAGACACCAAATTTTTGGTTTCGAATTTTATTTTTAAAGTTATTTTAATTGTGGATTTATTTGTTTCAATTTTAGATTTATTTGGGTTGATTCCTGTTTCGTGTCTCTTATTGTATTGTAATTAGTTTACAAGCATTTATTTTATCTACTAATTTGATTGAAAAAAAGAAAAGAAAAAAAGAAGAATTATTACTAAGATTAGCATTTTTGTTTTATTTTTCTATTTTAGTCAATTTTACTTAATTTGTTTTTTTATTATTATTATTATTATTTTTGTTTATTAATCGTTTGGTTCATTTGGAAATGAAAAGAAAAAAAAAAGAGTCAAAAACATGCAAGCAGCGGATGCATGCCCATCGGATGGCCAAGAAAAGGTTTTGAGAGGAGCTTGATTGCTGGCCATTGAGAGCAGGGTTTTAGGGTTGATAACTTGATATAAAGGGCTGAGAAGAAACCGCCGCATGGAGGAGTTTTTTAGAGGAGGGTTTCAGGCAAAACGAAACAAAGAGAGCTAAGAGGGAAAGAACGGCAGAAAGGAAAAACTGAACAAGAGGGTTGGCTGAGAAACTGAGAGTGTGGGATACGGGGAGAGTTTGACGGCTAGAGAAAAATCGAAAGAGAGAGAGGGAGCCCGAGAGCTGGAGTTGCAGCGGGGGAGACGGAGGACGGCTGGAAAAAACAGAGAGAGAGTGGCGAGGTTTTGGCAGAAAAGTTTCGAGAGGAAGAAGGGTGACCAGGTGATGGGCTGAGCAGGGAAAAGAGAGAGCGAGAGGGTGAGATAGAGAATTAAAGAGAGGAAGAGAGGAATCGGGTGTCGTCCTTCCAGGGACAAAGCAGCAACTGGAGCTGCTGCTCCTCACGAAGCTTTTACCATTTTCACTCCACCATCGTTACCCGTGAACTTCACCGTGAGTCAAGAGCAAGAAGAGGCAAAGGGCGGCTGGATTTTGGGGGAGAGTTCTGAGGGAGCCACGTTGCAAGGCTGCGGAGAAACAACGCAAGAAAAGTCTGTCCAAGCCACCACAGTCCGCATCTGCCGCTGCTGCTGTCCACCGTCGCCGCATCGCTCGCAACCTCCATCGCAGCCACCAACAACTACAATCCTTCTTCTCCTGCGTAGCCAACAAGTGGCCAACGGCCTGCCCAAGGACTGGAGCCGCCTCCACCACCAGAATCAAGGTATCTCAGTCATGAACTCACACCAAGTTTGCATTTTTCTATTGTTTTTGCTTTGGTTTATGGTTGAAGAATGCATAGGGCTTTTACCTGGGTTTTAGGGACAGAAATTTGGTTTCCTCGGTGGGGGTATGTAAAGTTTGCATTTCATTAAGAAACAGAAACTATGCCTGTTTTGATGCTTCCTTGATTGCTGTGTCTCAGTTTCTGGTTGTTGGTGTAATGTTTGACATTGGGTTTCAGTGATAAATGGAGCAAGCGTCCAGTTTTGGTGTTGGCTTGGAGTGTGATTCGTTCGACCTACATGTTTGCTAATGAATTAAAATGAATGGAAGGTTTTTTGAAGGAACCTGGTTTGCCGTTAATCTTGTACTTTGGATATATAAAAATGGTAATTTGTAGACTTATGCGATTTTTGGTTGGAAAAATGAGTTGTGAAAAGGAAAAAGGGGGGAGGTTGCATAACCAGAAACCAGCAATAAGAAAAAACATCTCTGTGGGTCGCATGATATTGTCTTGGAACCTTTTGTGCGAAAATTGTTAAGATGGTTGTTGTTACATTTCTTGTGTTTTCCTTGCTTTCTTGGCCTGAATCTTCTCATTTAATTGATGAGTGAAGACGTGTGTGATTTAGATTAAT
>NW_020863468.1:0-31228 GCF_003713205.1 Coffea eugenioides | reverse complement strand
AAATTGTATGCTTTCATGTACTAAGTGATCCTTCCATGCGTGGCAGGTTCATATAGATTCTGTAACAATTACTTATTAAGATTCATTTATCCTCTTGTATAGGTCATGCAAATGCTGCACAACCTATGTGTTTCTTACCACTAGGGTTATTTTTTTTAACCTGTTAATGTGCCATATTATCACTCTATAGACATAAGCTTAGCTAAAAGGACATTATAGATGTAACTAACAAAGGCTTCAATGCAAAAAAAAGGTCTCATAATTTCTTCATGTTATGTCTATTGATAATCAAACAATTACAGCTCTTTGATATACAAAAGATTGGTTTGCTGTTGGGTTTTTTTTTTCAAAACATTGATATGTTTGGAAATGATTAGCATTGGCCTAACTTTCAATAATAAGAGAACCCCTTCTTTTTTTTTTTTGTTTTTACTAGTCATTGATATCTATTTTTATTGTCTCTCTACTATAAGTTTTTAGTATTCCATTTTGATGGATGAACTTTTTTTTTAAACTGTAAAAGGATTGGAAATGATTTAGATAGGTTGTCTTCAATTGAGTCAAAAAGTGCATTGGTTGGGAATGAGAGAAAAAATGAAGGGTTATTGTGTGCTACATCCTCCTTACATAGCAAGCTGTTAAAGGTTTGAAGTGATACTGCTAAGCTTCTTTTCTTGCAAAACCTTTTCTTCAAGCTAACAGTATTGATTGCAGTTGTACTATATGTTTCAGATTGTAATGCAAAAATACATAAGGAGCTATCCAAATGAGTAAAAGCCTTTTTAGTGATAGCCTCTGGATGTATCTCTCTTTGAATATGATCAATTCGTATATCAATAGATAGCCTTCTGTTTTGCCACCATTCATGTGTTGTTGCACATTTTGCCACCATTAATCTGTTGTTTTGTTTTGGACATAATTTATTACTCTCTTCATTTATTTTCAGAACTGGTGAATTTGGGCTGCTTTTCATTTTGAGTTTGAATGAGAAACTTTGTTTTCATACTTGTCTAAGTTACTTTAAGTAACCAGAAATGAGTGAGAATTACATACTTGTTATCATGTCTTTTCAGTATATTCCAAAGTTCTATGTTTTGTCAAGTATGTCATCCAACAGAATTTTTTTTTCAGATTCAATATTAAATGTATGTCTCAAAGAAAAGTTACTTAGATATTCCTATCAATTGACTTTCTTCTTGATTAATGTGCATGTTAGATTGAGCAGGCTTCTGATCTAACGCAATGCTTTGAAAACTAGCCTTCAAATCAGTGAACCTAAAATAACCAATATTTTTAACTTTAAACTTTCATTTACTTTGGTGCAAATCTGTCAAGTCTGTCTTTTTTCTATTAATAATGGTTCATTTGTGATTTGTTGTTCTGGAATTAGCAAGCTTAAAATATTTTGTAAGAGTTGATCAATATTCATAATGATGCAAAAGTCATATAAGCAATCTAAGATCAGGTCGAAGATGATAAGGCTATCTTTATTGAGCGAACAATAGTAAAATCCATTTGTTTATTTTTTCCCTTAATTTCCAATACTTTAAACTCCCTGGTAAAAATCAGATGTATTGGTCAGTTCCAAAGAATTAGAGATAATTATTGAGGCCCAATAAACAACAAGCGGTAGCAGTACTGTGCTAAGCCATCCTTGGCAGAGACAAAGAAAATGTTTGTAACTTTGTATCAATCAAAATTTCATATTTGGCTAAACCTTAGTAGCAGTTTTAGGTTTCGCTTTTGAATTACTAGATAAATTGAAAAGCAGTTCTGAAGGTTAACCTTTGATTAGAATCCTATTGTTTTTGGTTGCTATCTTGCTGCTAGCACTGAAGCTTCCATCAATTTTGATGCTTGAGAGGGTGCTATAGTCAGCAATGTTGGATTTGTTCCCTTTGATATTTACTTGAAAAAAGTTTGCAAAACTTTAGGGAAGTTATTGAATGTATACGGTTGGATTAGTACAATCTCATTTCCAGTTCTATACCTAGTTGCTTGTCGAAAGTTCTAAGTGCTTTATCTCTTACTTTGCTCTTATTTAGTCACTATCTAGATGATACTCAAAAGAAATGATTTAGCTTATTTTCTTGCAAATTATTAAGTTCTCTTTCTTATCTCAAGTTTTTCTTATCACCTGCTAATAATTGAAGTACTTCACTGCAAATATGTTGCTCATTTTAGATTTTTGGAAGATCAGCAGCAAGAGTTGTTAATTGACTCAAGAACTATAGAGAAAATCTTATGCTCAAGAAATGTTTCGACAACACATTTTTTTGGGGACTTGGATTTGTTTTGTAAAACTGCCTTGACTTATATGTGAAATTTAGGCCAAATACCACTTATCAAACTATTTGTAGGGTATTGTTGAACTTGATTATGATATTCGAATGCTTAAAATGATATTTTGGCATTTCGTAATGTAATGGATGCCTTCATTTGTTAATTGTAAAGCATTGTCATTTTTTTTTCATTTTTAAGATATAATTGTAGCGGAAAAATCATCAAATTTCATGATGGTAAAGTGTTGTCATTAAATCAGATTTCTCTATTGACAACCACCTATTGTTATGGAATTGAAAAGTGTTTGGTGACAAGAAAAGTTGTCAGTAATTAGTTTATACCAGTTGACACTATGGATTAATTTCAGTGACGACATTGCTTTGTACATCAATGACAAGATACTATGTCATCACTAAAATTACAACAATTACTGACGACACCAGTTGTCACAAAACAATACCATTCACTGACGACTTTTAAGGTTGTCATTGTGTACTTTTACCGCCGGGTCTTCAGTGACGACTCTGTGACGACTAGAAAGTTGTCAACAAAATTTATCAATGACGACTTTTAATTTTTTTGTGACAAAAATGACTTGTCACTAAAAACCAATTTTCTTGTAGTGTCCCACTCTCCTCGCACGATCATAAACAATACCGTGCTGCTGAGTTTCTGATGCAGTATGGGATATAGGTGCCAAACTTTCTAGTGAAACAGGTTGTGAAGATAGTTGTTGATGATCATCAAATTTCTGCTATGATTCAAGGCCATTTTGAATGACTTGTAGCTCCACCTGTTTATCAACGCCTGCACTTTCTTAAACAACAGTCTTCACATGAGGGTTAAGTATAGAGTTTTCATCAAAAATTACACTTCTGCTAAGTATAACTTTCTTTTCTGAGGGTGACCAGATTCTGTACCCTTTAACCCCATCTACATATCTCAGAAACACTCCCTTTTTAGCCCTTGGTTCTAACTTGCCTCACTGACATGATAATACGCATTACAACCAAAAGCTTTAAAACTTGACTAAGTAAGAGACATACCATACCACACTTCATAAGGTATCTTGCAGTCTATACCTGTATGAGGTGCACGATTGATCAAGAAGCAGGCTGTGCTTACTGCTTCCGTGTGAGAACCCGTAAATTTTCTGATTTTCTAGGCTTTATTTTATTTAATTGTACGCCTTTTATGCATTTTCTTTATTAGGAAAATTTTCTAAATAATTTTTATGAGTAAATATAGTTTTTAGATGATTTTTCTATTATAGGTTGGTTTTTGAGAAATTAAGAGCATATACCGGACGTGGGACCCAATAGTGCGGAAAGTTCGGAAAAATTTGGCCAGTTAGGTTAAGTTTTGGATACCGGATTTATTTTACCAGGTGCTAAGAGATAATTAGAGATTGTTATATGGATGAGAGTGGAGAGACAAAAGGATAACCATGTATTAATTGCAGTGACAAGTGTCACTTGTTGATTACTTCATACATTTTGACCATAAGACCATCTTATCACCTTTACCAAATAAATACCAAAAATTGGCCAAAAATCCTCTTATTTTTCCCTCTCTTGGCCGAATTTCTTGGAGAGCAAAAGAAAGAAAAGCTATCAAATTTCTTCTACTCAATCTTGCTCAATCTTTCATTCCAACTGGTTAATCTTCAAATTACTCCATAAAACCTCTTAGTTTAGTGGTATTAAGGTTGGTTGTAAAGTGGTTTGGAAGGCTAAGGTACCAAGTTGCTTCTTTTCTTGGGTTTGCAAGGTAAGTGACCAAGGAACCTTTCCTTTAATCTTGTTAATGTTCAATTGATGGCTTATAAGAGTTAAATAGATGGTTTTAGGTGTTGTTTCATGTCTTGTGGTGGAAATTGGTGAATTTTCATATTTATTCATGATTTTCTGTTTTCATATGATTAATATTGTGTGGCCATGGATGATGGTCTAGTATGGGTTAGAATGAAGCTTTGGTATGATAATTGTAATGATTAGTGGAAAATTTCTGGTTTGAAGCAAAAATTTCCAGATTAGGGTTTCCCATTTTCCCCTTCTGGCCGGTCCTGTTACCCATAGTTAGAGGCCGAATTGGCCTTAGTACAAAACATGAAAGTTGTATAGAATGATGTTTTATAGTAGCCTGAAAATTTTCAGCTCAATCGGAGCAACGTAGCCTATGAAAAGACCGAAATACCCCTGCTGCCCTGTTTCTATCCGAACATGCTAATCAGCTTCTGTAATTGGTTGTTGTGACCAGGAATACTACTGATTTGATTGTCGATGTCTTCTTAAGACTTAAAACCTTGTATCTTATCTTGCAAATGGCTTTGGAATCACTTGAATTGGAGTTGTATATGCTGAGATATGACTGAATGAATCAGGACTGCCACAGTAAACTTCGAATTGGGAAAATCTGGAGTTGTTTTGGTAAATTTGACCTAGTTAGGGTGAGAACTGGACTGAGTGGTCTTCATGAAAGTTATAGCTCTCTGTCTTAGCTTCGAAACGGTGAAAATTGTACCCCAAGACGATAAGTGTAGCTCCAGTTGTATCCGTTCCGCTTAATGACGTCAAAACTGTCTTTTGGTTCTAGGGTTTATAATTGGGGCTTTTCTAGGGTTTCTTTGTTGAGCTACCATTTGGTTGTTTTGAAGGGTATTGTGGCTCTAATTAAAGGTGTTTAATAGTTTGTGATTGGGTGTTGAGGTTTGGTTGGAAAGGTAAAGAAGATTAGGGGATGTGCTGTCAAAATTTTCGCGGGAGCTTCTGCGCAGTCTCGGGAGATTTGCTATATCTTGATGTAGAAATGTCAGAATTGAGTTCCGTTTGTTGCGTTTTAAACTAGATTCATAGGGCTATGAACCGTATAAATTTCAGACCCTGTTTATGCTGTAATTTATGGTGATTCTTCAAAGTTGACTGAAATATTGTACCTGTTCTGTCTTTCACTGGTTGAAGCAGCAACTTAAGGCTCGAATTTGACTGCCTTGTGTTTTGAATCTTACAATGGTGTTTTCTGGAAAGTTATAGCCCTTTGAATGTATTTTCCAACGGTATAACATTTACTAATTTTGGACTTACAAAACTTGAGATATATTTTTCATATAGGGTTGCGCGAAACTGGAAAATCCTATTTTCCTAGTATCGACTTTACTTTCATTTTCTACTTCAAATTTGGAGTTGGTCAGTCATTGTAGGTAGGGCTTTGAGGTTGTTCATGCCTCTAAGACTAATTGTTACCTTTTCACTCCGAGGTCACCTCTTTGCTTTGCATTAATGACTCTTTTGACTAGACATATGGCTCGTAACCGAGTCTCACTTGCGAATTCCATACTAGGTCTTGGAGTCGAATCTTAAGTGTTTGCTTTGATTGTTCTAGGAGGTGCCGTCAATTAAAGCCACACTTGGGAAGGAAACTTTTGAACTTATCCTTATTTGAACTGGTGAGTGTACCACACCACTGAATTATTGCTAAACTGGTTTCCTGTACTTGCAAATTGCTCGTTGAATGCCTTCCTGACTGTTTATCTGGTATGAGACGAGGGTGTACTTTATCACACTCGTTCTCTTGCCTGTACTGAACAAATTGGAATCTATTACTTGTACTTGTCATGTACTTGAACTTGTTACTTGCACTTGTTAGGATGTCGTTTGGAAGAGTATCCAACGACCTTCCTGTTAAACCTGAGCTCAACCTCATGGGGAGTTAATTAAATCGAGCCAGCGAGGGCTTGGTCGAGATAATTGACAATCCATGGGTGCCTGTTCCTGGGGGAATCTTTGGGTATTGAGACTCTTGATTCCGGTATACTCGAGTATTACCATTCCTGTTCCTGTTTGGCGTTCGGGCCCGGTAAGGGGTATGTTTGGTGTACGGGATTTTGGCGTTAAAGTGGTGATCTACTGGACTGGTTCCTTTATTTGAACGTTGACGGAGGGTCAACAAGACTGGATCAAGTATAGCAACGGGGATTTGGCTCCTGAGAGCCACCTGTATCCTTTACATTGTGACATTCATTCATTTCTCGTATTTGACGTGAATATGTGCCTCCAAAGTGCTTTCACATGAATTCTACTGATTCTACTGTTTATACTGTTGGTACCTCATTGAGCTTCTAACTCACCCCGTTCCGTTATCCTTGTTTTCGTTGCAGGAAATCACCTTTTGAAGACTATGATGTTTTGAAGCATGAGTTGAGCTAGTTTAGCATTTTTTTTTGTATAGCTCCTCGATGGTTGGAAAACCTTAAATGTATTTTAACCAAACAATTCCCTTTTGAATTGTAAATTTGCAACCATGTGTATCTCAAGTTGTTGTGCTTGTTTGGGTTTGGGATAGTGAATGTTATCTTCTCGAAGTTCTTTTGAGCGGTTGGTAGGGTTTACGCTTGTTCCGGATCCGTAGTCCCGGGGAGAGTTGGGCAAGCGGTCCGCTGAACCCTTTGGTTCGCCTTAGGGGGAGGTGGGACTGTCACGGGTGGTATCCTTTACATTGTGACATTCATTCATTTCTCGTATTTGACGTGAATATGTGCCTCCAAAGTGCTTTCACATGAATTCTACTGATTCTACTGTTTATACTGTTGGTACCTCATTGAGCTTCTAACTCACCCCGTTCCGTTATCCTTGTTTTTCTTACAGGAAATCACCTTTTGAAGACTATGATGTTTTGAAGCATGAGTTGAGCTAGTTTAGCATTTTTTTTGTATAGCTCCTCGATGGTGGAAAACCTTAAATGTATTTTAACCAAACAATTCCCTTTTGAATTGTAAATTTGCAACCATGTGTATCTCAAGTTGTTGTGCTTGTTTGGGTTTGGGATAGTGAATGTTATCTTCTCGAAGTTCTTTTGAGCGGTTGGTAGGGTTTACGCTTGTTCCGGATCCGTAGTCCCGGCGAGAGTTGGGCAAGCGGTCCGCCGAACCCTTTGTTTCGCCTTAGGGGGAGGTTGGACTGTCACGGGTGGTATCAGAGCTGCTTCGCGTGGTCTCTGCACGGAGTGAGTTTGGGCCAAGTGGTGTTATAGTCCCGATTCCGTGAATGTGTACGAATGTTTAAGTGCTCTTTTGAGCATAAGCTTTGGATCACAAAATGTTATAGGTTTTAAACCTTTAGCATGGTACTTGGAGATAATAGATCTGTAGGTCAGGTAAGAATCTCGATTGTAGATGAATTACTCTTGGGACTGGCCAGCCCGAGTTGTGAATTATCTTATTTTGGGATTCTTGTGCCCGACTACTAAATAGACGAGAACCTAGGTTAGAAATGACTTGGGCGGACTAGAAATTTGATTCTATGGAACGTCATGTCATGTGATGGTGTATGAGACGTTCAATTTGCGAGGGAAAAAAAAAGTATACGAAAGAATTCAATGAACTTGGCTGGTAAAGGGAAACTGATCGGTTAGCTAGGTGCGATGCTCAATTTGAGTGTGAGAAGGAAGCAGTAAAATTTTTGGTTTTTCGAAGAAGGCGATGATAAGGAATTTCGAGGATGAAATTCTTTTACGGGAGAGAGAGTGTGAGAACCCGTAAATTTTCTGATTTTTTAGGCTTTATTTTATTTAATTGTACGCCTTTTATGCATTTTCTTTATTACGAAAATTTTTTAAATAATTTTTATGAATAAATATAGTTTTTAGATGATTTTTCTAGTATCGGTTGGTTTTTTAGAAATTAAGAGCATATACCGGACGTGAGACCCACCAGTGCGAAAAGTTCGAAAAAATTTGGCCAGTTAGATTAAGTTTTGGATACCGGGTTTATTTTACCAGGTGTTATGAGATAATTAGAGATTGTTATATGGATGAGAGTGGAGAGACAAAAGGATAACCATGTATTAATTGAAGTGACAAGTGTCACTTGTTGATTACTTCATACATTTTGACCATAAGACCATCTTATCACCTTTACCCAATAAATACCAAAAATTGGCCAAAAATCCTCTTATTTTTCCCTCTCTTGGCCGAATTTCTTGGAGAGCAAAAGAAAGAAAAGCTATCAAATTTCTTCTACTCAATCTTGCTCAATCTTTCATTCCAACCGGTTAATCTTCAAATTACTCCATAAAACCTCTTAGTTTAGTGGTATTAAGGTTGGTTGTGAAGTGGTTTGGAAGGCTAAGGTACCAAGTCGCTACTTTTCTTGGGTTTGCAAGGTAAGTGACCAAGGAACCTTTCCTTTAATCTTGTTAATGTTCAATTGATGGCTTATAAGAGTTAAATAGATGGTTTTAGGTGTTGTTTCATGTCTTGTGGTGGAAATTGGTGAATTGTCATATTTATTCATGATTTTCTGTTTTCATATGATTAATATTGTGTGGCCATGGATGATGGACTAGTATGAGTTAGAATGAAGCTTTGGTATGATAATTGTAATGATTAGTGGAAAATTTCTGGTTTGAAGCAAAAATTTCCAGATTAGGGTTTCCATTTTTCCCCTTCTGCCCGGTCCTGTTACCCATAGTTAGAGGCCAAATTGGCCTTAGCACAAAACATGCAAGTTGTAGAGAATGATGTTTTATAGTAGCCTGAAAAATTTCAGCTCAATCGGAGCAAAGTATCCTGTGAAAAAACCGAAATACCCCTGCTGCCCTGTTTCTATCCGAACATGCTAATCAGCTTCTGTAATTGGTTGTTTTGACCAGGAATACTACTGATTTGGTTGTCGATGTCTTCTTAAGACTTATATCCTTGTATCTTAGCTTTCAAATGGGTTTTGAATCACTTGAATTGGAGTTGTATATGTTGAGATATGACTGAATGAATCAGGACTGCCACAGTAAACTTCGAATTGGAAAATCTGGGGCTGTTTTGGTAAATTTGACCTAGTTAGGGTGAGAAATGAACTGAGTGGTCTCCATGAAAGTTATAGCTCTCTGTCTTAGGTTCGAAACGGTGTAAATTGTACCCCAATTCGATAAGTGTAGCTCCAGTTGTGTCCGTTCCGCTTAATGACGTCAAAACTGTCTTTTGGTTCAAGGGTTTATAAGTGGGGCTTTTCTAGGGTTTCTTTGTTAAGCTACCATTTGGTTGTTTTGAAGGGTATTGTGGCTCTAATTAAAGGTGTTTAATAGTTTGCGATTGGGTGTTGAGGTTTGGTTGGAAAGGTAAAGAAGATTAGGGGATGTGCTGTCAAAATTTTCGCGGGAGTTTTTGCGCAGTCTCGGGAGATTTGCTATATCTTGATGTAGAAATGTCAGAATTGAGTTCCGTTTGTTTTATTTTAAACTAGATTCATTGGGCTATGAACCGTGTAAATTTCAGACCCTGTTTATGGCTGTCCAATTTATGGTGATTCTTCAAAGTTGACTGAAATATTGTACCTGTTCTGTCTTTCACTGGTTGAAGCAGCAACTTAAGGCTCGAATTTGACTGCCTTGTGTTTTGAATCTTACAATGGTGTTTTCTGGAAAGTTATAGCCCTTTGAATGTATTTTCCAACGGTATAACATTTACTAATTTTGGACTTACAAAACTTGAGATATGATTTTTCATATAGGGTTGCGCGAAACTGGAAAATCCTATTTTCCTAGTATCGACTTTACTTTCATTTTCTACTTCAAATTTGGAGTTGGTCAGTCATTGTAGGTAGGGCTTTGAGGTTGTTCATGCCTCTAAAACTAATTGTTACATTTTCACTCCGAGGTCACCTCTTTGCTTTGCATTCATGACTCTTTTGACTAGACATATGGCTCGTAACCGAGTCTCACTTGCGAATTCCAAACTAGGTCTTGGAGTCGAATCTTAAGTGTTTGCTTTGATTGTTCTAGGAGGTGCCGTCAATTAAAGCCACACTTGGGAAGGAAACTTTTGAACTTATCCTTATTTGAACTGGTGAGTGTACCACACCACTGAATTATTGCTAAACTGGTTTCCTGTACTTGCAAATTGCTCGTTGAATGCCTTCCTGACTGTTTATCTGGTATGAGACGAGGGTGTACTTTATCACACTCGTTCTCTTGCCTGTACTGAACAAATTGGAATCTATTACTTGTACTTGTCATGTACTTGAACTTGTTACTTGCACTTGTTAGGATGTCGTTTGGAAGAGTATCCAACGACCTTCCTGTTAAACCTGAGCTCAACCTCATGGGGAGTTAATTAAATCGAGCCAGCGAGGGCTTGGTCGAGATAATTGACAATCCATGGGTGCCTGTTCCTGGGGGAATCTTTGGGTATTGAGACTCTTGATTCCGGTATACTCGAGTATTACCATTCCTGCTCCTGTTTGGCGTTCGGGCCCGGTAAGGGGTATGTTTGGTGTACGAGATTTTGGCGTTAAAGTGGTGATCTACTGGACTGGTTCCTTTATTTGAACGTTGACGGAGGGTCAACAAGACTGGATCAAGTATAGCAACGGGGATTTGGCTCCTGAGAGCCACCTGTATCCTTTACATTGTGACATTCATTCATTTCTCGTATTTGACGTGAATATGTGCCTCCAAAGTGCTTTCACATGAATTCTACTGATTCTACTGTTTATACTGTTGGTACCTCATTGAGCTTCTAACTCACCCCGTTCCGTTATCCTTGTTTTCGTTGCAGGAAATCACCTTTTGAAGACTATGATGTTTTGAAGCATGAGTTGAGCTAGTTTAGCATTTTTTTTTGTATAGCTCCTCGATGGTTGGAAAACCTTAAATGTATTTTAACCAAACAATTCCCTTTTGAATTGTAAATTTGCAACCATGTGTATCTCAAGTTGTTGTGCTTGTTTGGGTTTGGGATAGTGAATGTTATCTTCTCGAAGTTCTTTTGAGCGGTTGGTAGGGTTTACGCTTGTTCCGGATCCGTAGTCCCGGGGAGAGTTGGGCAAGCGGTCCGCTGAACCCTTTGGTTCGCCTTAGGGGGAGGTGGGACTGTCACGGGTGGTATCCTTTACATTGTGACATTCATTCATTTCTCGTATTTGACGTGAATATGTGCCTCCAAAGTGCTTTCACATGAATTCTACTGATTCTACTGTTTATACTGTTGGTACCTCATTGAGCTTCTAACTCACCCCGTTCCGTTATCCTTGTTTTTCTTACAGGAAATCACCTTTTGAAGACTATGATGTTTTGAAGCATGAGTTGAGCTAGTTTAGCATTTTTTTTGTATAGCTCCTCGATGGTGGAAAACCTTAAATGTATTTTAACCAAACAATTCCCTTTTGAATTGTAAATTTGCAACCATGTGTATCTCAAGTTGTTGTGCTTGTTTGGGTTTGGGATAGTGAATGTTATCTTCTCGAAGTTCTTTTGAGCGGTTGGTAGGGTTTACGCTTGTTCCGGATCCGTAGTCCCGGCGAGAGTTGGGCAAGCGGTCCGCCGAACCCTTTGTTTCGCCTTAGGGGGAGGTTGGACTGTCACGGGTGGTATCAGAGCTGCTTCGCGTGGTCTCTGCACGGAGTGAGTTTGGGCCAAGTGGTGTTATAGTCCCGATTCCGTGAATGTGTACGAATGTTTAAGTGCTCTTTTGAGCATAAGCTTTGGATCACAAAATGTTATAGGTTTTAAACCTTTAGCATGGTACTTGGAGATAATAGATCTGTAGGTCAGGTAAGAATCTCGATTGTAGATGAATTACTCTTGGGACTGGCCAGCCCGAGTTGTGAATTATCTTATTTTGGGATTCTTGTGCCCGACTACTAAATAGACGAGAACCTAGGTTAGAAATGACTTGGGCGGACTAGAAATTTGATTCTATGGAACGTCATGTCATGTGATGGTGTATGAGACGTTCAATTTGCGAGGGAAAAAAAAAGTATACGAAAGAATTCAATGAACTTGGCTGGTAAAGGGAAACTGATCGGTTAGCTAGGTGCGATGCTCAATTTGAGTGTGAGAAGGAAGCAGTAAAATTTTTGGTTTTTCGAAGAAGGCGATGATAAGGAATTTCGAGGATGAAATTCTTTTACGGGAGAGAGAGTGTGAGAACCCGTAAATTTTCTGATTTTCTAGGCTTTATTTTATTTAATTGTACGCCTTTTATGCATTTTCTTTATTACGAAAATTTTTTAAATAATTTTTATGAATAAATATAGTTTTTAGATGATTTTTCTAGTATCGGTTGGTTTTTTAGAAATTAAGAGCATATACCGGACGTGAGACCCACCAGTACGAAAAGTTCGAAAAAATTTGGCCAGTTAGATTAAGTTTTGGATACCGGGTTTATTTTACCAGGTGTTATGAGATAATTAGAGATTGTTATATGGATGAGAGTGGAGAGACAAAAGGATAACCATGTATTAATTGAAGTGACAAGTGTCACTTGTTGATTACTTCATACATTTTGACCATAAGACCATCTTATCACCTTTACCCAATAAATACCAAAAATTGGCCAAAAATCCTCTTATTTTTCCCTCTCTTGGCCGAATTTCTTGGAGAGCAAAAGAAAGAAAAGCTATCAAATTTCTTCTACTCAATCTTGCTCAATCTTTCATTCCAACCGGTTAATCTTCAAATTACTCCATAAAACCTCTTAGTTTAGTGGTATTAAGGTTGGTTGTGAAGTGGTTTGGAAGGCTAAGGTACCAAGTCGCTACTTTTCTTGGGTTTGCAAGGTAAGTGACCAAGGAACCTTTCCTTTAATCTTGTTAATGTTCAATTGATGGCTTATAAGAGTTAAATAGATGGTTTTAGGTGTTGTTTCATGTCTTGTGGTGGAAATTGGTGAATTGTCATATTTATTCATGATTTTCTGTTTTCATATGATTAATATTGTGTGGCCATGGATGATGGACTAGTATGAGTTAGAATGAAGCTTTGGTATGATAATTGTAATGATTAGTGGAAAATTTCTGGTTTGAAGCAAAAATTTCCAGATTAGGGTTTCCATTTTTCCCCTTCTGCCCGGTCCTGTTACCCATAGTTAGAGGCCAAATTGGCCTTAGCACAAAACATGCAAGTTGTAGAGAATGATGTTTTATAGTAGCCTGAAAAATTTCAGCTCAATCGGAGCAAAGTATCCTGTGAAAAAACCGAAATACCCCTGCTGCCCTGTTTCTATCCGAACATGCTAATCAGCTTCTGTAATTGGTTGTTTTGACCAGGAATACTACTGATTTGGTTGTCGATGTCTTCTTAAGACTTATATCCTTGTATCTTAGCTTTCAAATGGGTTTTGAATCACTTGAATTGGAGTTGTATATGTTGAGATATGACTGAATGAATCAGGACTGCCACAGTAAACTTCGAATTGGAAAATCTGGGGCTGTTTTGGTAAATTTGACCTAGTTAGGGTGAGAAATGAACTGAGTGGTCTCCATGAAAGTTATAGCTCTCTGTCTTAGGTTCGAAACGGTGTAAATTGTACCCCAATTCGATAAGTGTAGCTCCAGTTGTGTCCGTTCCGCTTAATGACGTCAAAACTGTCTTTTGGTTCAAGGGTTTATAAGTGGGGCTTTTCTAGGGTTTCTTTGTTAAGCTACCATTTGGTTGTTTTGAAGGGTATTGTGGCTCTAATTAAAGGTGTTTAATAGTTTGCGATTGGGTGTTGAGGTTTGGTTGGAAAGGTAAAGAAGATTAGGGGATGTGCTGTCAAAATTTTCGCGGGAGTTTTTGCGCAGTCTCGGGAGATTTGCTATATCTTGATGTAGAAATGTCAGAATTGAGTTCCGTTTGTTTTATTTTAAACTAGATTCATTGGGCTATGAACCGTGTAAATTTCAGACCCTGTTTATGGCTGTCCAATTTATGGTGATTCTTCAAAGTTGACTGAAATATTGTACCTGTTCTGTCTTTCACTGGTTGAAGCAGCAACTTAAGGCTCGAATTTGACAGCCTTGTGTTTTGAATCTTACAATGGTGTTTTCTGGAAAGTTATAGCCCTTTGAATGTATTTTCCAACGGTATAACTTTTACTAATTTTGGACTTACAAAACTTGAGATATGATTTTTCATATAGGGTTGCGCGAAACTGGAAAATCCTATTTTCCTAGTATCGACTTTACTTTCATTTTCTACTTCAAATTTGGAGTTGGTCAGTCATTGTAGGTAGGGCTTTGAGGTTGTTCATGCCTCTAAAACTAATTGTTACATTTTCACTCCGAGGTCACCTATTTGCTTTGCATTAATGGCTCTTTTGACTAGACATATGGCTCGTAACCGAGTCTCACTTGTGAATTCCATACTAGGTCTTGGAGTCGAATCGTAAGTGTTTGCTTTGATTGCTCTAGGAGGTGCCGTCGATTAAAGCCACACTTGGGAATGAAACTTTTGAAGTTATCCTTATTTGAACTGGTGAGTGTACCACTCCACTGAATTATTGCTAAACTGGTTCCCTGTACTTGCAAATTGCTCGTTGAATGTCTTCCTGACTGTTTATCTGGTATGAGACGAGGGTGTACTTTATCACACTCGTTCTCTTGCCTGTACTGAACAAATTGGAATCTATTACTTGTACTTGTCATGTAGTTGAACTTGTTACTTACACTTGTTATGATGTCGTTTGGAAGAGTATCCAACGACCTTCCTGTTAAACCTGAGCTCAATCTCATGGGGAGTTAATTAAATCGAGCCAGCGAGGGCTTGGTCGAGATAATTGACAATCCATGGGTGCCTGTTCCTGGGGGAATCTTTGGGTATTGAGACTCTTGATTCCGGTATACTCGAGTATTACCATTCCTGCTCCTGTTTGGCGTTCGGGCCCGGTAAGGGGTATGTTTGGTGTACGAGATTTTGGCGTTAAAATGGTGATCTACTGGACTGGTTCATTTATTTGAACGTTGACGGAGGGTCAACAAGACTGGATCAAGTATAGCAACGGGGATTTGGCTCCTGAGAGCCACCTGTATCCTTTACATTGTGACATTCATTCATTTCTCGTATTTGATGTGAATATGTGCCTCCAAAGTGCTTTCACATGAATTCTACTGATTCTACTGTTTATACTGTTGGTACCTCATTGAGCTTCTAACTCACCCCGTTCCGTTATCCTTGTTTTTCTTACAGGAAATCACCTTTTGAAGACTATGATGTTTTGAAGCATGAGTTGTGCTAGTTTAGCATTTTTTTTTGTATAGCTCCTCGATGATTGGAAAACCTTAAATGTATTTTAACCAAACAATTCCCTTTTGAATTGTAAATTTGCAACCATGTATATCTCAAGTTGTTGTGCTTGTTTGGGTTTGGGATAGTGAATGTTATCTTCTCGAAGTTCTTTTGAGCGGTTGGTAGGGTTTACGCTTGTTCCGGATCCGTAGTCCCGGCGAGAGTTGGGCAAGCGGTCCGCCGAACCCTTTGGTTCGCCTTAGGGGGAGGTGCGACTGTCACAGGTGGTATCAGAGCTGCTTCACGTGGTCTCTGCGCGGAGTGAGTTTGGGCCAAGTGGTGTTATGGTCCCGATTCCGTGAATGTGTACGAATGTTTAAGTGCTCTTTTGAGCATAAGCTTTGGATCACAAAATGTTATAGGTTTTAAACCTTTAGCATGGTACTTGGAGATAATAGATCTGTAGGTCAGGTAAGAATCTCGATTGTAGATGAATTACTCTTGGGACTGGCCAGCCCGAGTTGTGAATTATCTTATTTTGGGATTCTTGTGCCCGACTACTAAATAGACGAGAGCCTAGGTTAGAAATGACTTGGGCGGACTAGAAATTTGATTCTATGGAACGTCATGTCATGTGATTGTGTATGAGACGTTCAATTTGCGAAGGAAAAAAAAAAGTATACGAAAGAATTCAATGAACTTGGCTGGTAAAGGGACACTGATCGGTTAGCTAGGTGCGATGCTCAATTTGAGTGTGAGAAGGAAGCAGTAAATTTTTTGGTTTTTCGAAGAAGGCGATGATAAGGAATTTCGAGGACGAAATTCTTTTAAGGGAGAGAGAGTGTGAGAACCCCCTTTACATTGTGACATTCATTCATTTCTCGTATTTGACGTGAATATGTGCCTCCAAAGTGCTTTCACATGAATTCTACTGATTCTACTGTTTATACTGTTGGTACCTCATTGAGCTTCTAACTCACCCCGTTCCGTTATCCTTGTTTTTCTTACAGGAAATCACCTTTTGAAGACTATGATGTTTTGAAGCATGAGTTGAGCTAGTTTAGCATTTTTTTTGTATAGCTCCTCGATGGTGGAAAACCTTAAATGTATTTTAACCAAACAATTCCCTTTTGAATTGTAAATTTGCAACCATGTGTATCTCAAGTTGTTGTGCTTGTTTGGGTTTGGGATAGTGAATGTTATCTTCTCGAAGTTCTTTTGAGCGGTTGGTAGGGTTTACGCTTGTTCCGGATCCGTAGTCCCGGCGAGAGTTGGGCAAGCGGTCCGCCGAACCCTTTGTTTCGCCTTAGGGGGAGGTTGGACTGTCACGGGTGGTATCAGAGCTGCTTCGCGTGGTCTCTGCACGGAGTGAGTTTGGGCCAAGTGGTGTTATAGTCCCGATTCCGTGAATGTGTACGAATGTTTAAGTGCTCTTTTGAGCATAAGCTTTGGATCACAAAATGTTATAGGTTTTAAACCTTTAGCATGGTACTTGGAGATAATAGATCTGTAGGTCAGGTAAGAATCTCGATTGTAGATGAATTACTCTTGGGACTGGCCAGCCCGAGTTGTGAATTATCTTATTTTGGGATTCTTGTGCCCGACTACTAAATAGACGAGAACCTAGGTTAGAAATGACTTGGGCGGACTAGAAATTTGATTCTATGGAACGTCATGTCATGTGATGGTGTATGAGACGTTCAATTTGCGAGGGAAAAAAAAAGTATACGAAAGAATTCAATGAACTTGGCTGGTAAAGGGAAACTGATCGGTTAGCTAGGTGCGATGCTCAATTTGAGTGTGAGAAGGAAGCAGTAAAATTTTTGGTTTTTCGAAGAAGGCGATGATAAGGAATTTCGAGGATGAAATTCTTTTACGGGAGAGAGAGTGTGAGAACCCGTAAATTTTCTGATTTTTTAGGCTTTATTTTATTTAATTGTACGCCTTTTATGCATTTTCTTTATTACGAAAATTTTTTAAATAATTTTTATGAATAAATATAGTTTTTAGATGATTTTTCTAGTATCGGTTGGTTTTTTAGAAATTAAGAGCATATACCGGACGTGAGACCCACCAGTGCGAAAAGTTCGAAAAAATTTGGCCAGTTAGATTAAGTTTTGGATACCGGGTTTATTTTACCAGGTGTTATGAGATAATTAGAGATTGTTATATGGATGAGAGTGGAGAGACAAAAGGATAACCATGTATTAATTGAAGTGACAAGTGTCACTTGTTGATTACTTCATACATTTTGACCATAAGACCATCTTATCACCTTTACCCAATAAATACCAAAAATTGGCCAAAAATCCTCTTATTTTTCCCTCTCTTGGCCGAATTTCTTGGAGAGCAAAAGAAAGAAAAGCTATCAAATTTCTTCTACTCAATCTTGCTCAATCTTTCATTCCAACCGGTTAATCTTCAAATTACTCCATAAAACCTCTTAGTTTAGTGGTATTAAGGTTGGTTGTGAAGTGGTTTGGAAGGCTAAGGTACCAAGTCGCTACTTTTCTTGGGTTTGCAAGGTAAGTGACCAAGGAACCTTTCCTTTAATCTTGTTAATGTTCAATTGATGGCTTATAAGAGTTAAATAGATGGTTTTAGGTGTTGTTTCATGTCTTGTGGTGGAAATTGGTGAATTGTCATATTTATTCATGATTTTCTGTTTTCATATGATTAATATTGTGTGGCCATGGATGATGGACTAGTATGAGTTAGAATGAAGCTTTGGTATGATAATTGTAATGATTAGTGGAAAATTTCTGGTTTGAAGCAAAAATTTCCAGATTAGGGTTTCCATTTTTCCCCTTCTGCCCGGTCCTGTTACCCATAGTTAGAGGCCAAATTGGCCTTAGCACAAAACATGCAAGTTGTAGAGAATGATGTTTTATAGTAGCCTGAAAAATTTCAGCTCAATCGGAGCAAAGTATCCTGTGAAAAAACCGAAATACCCCTGCTGCCCTGTTTCTATCCGAACATGCTAATCAGCTTCTGTAATTGGTTGTTTTGACCAGGAATACTACTGATTTGGTTGTCGATGTCTTCTTAAGACTTATATCCTTGTATCTTAGCTTTCAAATGGGTTTTGAATCACTTGAATTGGAGTTGTATATGTTGAGATATGACTGAATGAATCAGGACTGCCACAGTAAACTTCGAATTGGAAAATCTGGGGCTGTTTTGGTAAATTTGACCTAGTTAGGGTGAGAAATGAACTGAGTGGTCTCCATGAAAGTTATAGCTCTCTGTCTTAGGTTCGAAACGGTGTAAATTGTACCCCAATTCGATAAGTGTAGCTCCAGTTGTGTCCGTTCCGCTTAATGACGTCAAAACTGTCTTTTGGTTCAAGGGTTTATAAGTGGGGCTTTTCTAGGGTTTCTTTGTTAAGCTACCATTTGGTTGTTTTGAAGGGTATTGTGGCTCTAATTAAAGGTGTTTAATAGTTTGCGATTGGGTGTTGAGGTTTGGTTGGAAAGGTAAAGAAGATTAGGGGATGTGCTGTCAAAATTTTCGCGGGAGTTTTTGCGCAGTCTCGGGAGATTTGCTATATCTTGATGTAGAAATGTCAGAATTGAGTTCCGTTTGTTTTATTTTAAACTAGATTCATTGGGCTATGAACCGTGTAAATTTCAGACCCTGTTTATGGCTGTCCAATTTATGGTGATTCTTCAAAGTTGACTGAAATATTGTACCTGTTCTGTCTTTCACTGGTTGAAGCAGCAACTTAAGGCTCGAATTTGACAGCCTTGTGTTTTGAATCTTACAATGGTGTTTTCTGGAAAGTTATAGCCCTTTGAATGTATTTTCCAACGGTATAACTTTTACTAATTTTGGACTTACAAAACTTGAGATATGATTTTTCATATAGGGTTGCGCGAAACTGGAAAATCCTATTTTCCTAGTATCGACTTTACTTTCATTTTCTACTTCAAATTTGGAGTTGGTCAGTCATTGTAGGTAGGGCTTTGAGGTTGTTCATGCCTCTAAAACTAATTGTTACATTTTCACTCCGAGGTCACCTATTTGCTTTGCATTAATGGCTCTTTTGACTAGACATATGGCTCGTAACCGAGTCTCACTTGTGAATTCCATACTAGGTCTTGGAGTCGAATCGTAAGTGTTTGCTTTGATTGCTCTAGGAGGTGCCGTCGATTAAAGCCACACTTGGGAATGAAACTTTTGAAGTTATCCTTATTTGAACTGGTGAGTGTACCACTCCACTGAATTATTGCTAAACTGGTTCCCTGTACTTGCAAATTGCTCGTTGAATGTCTTCCTGACTGTTTATCTGGTATGAGACGAGGGTGTACTTTATCACACTCGTTCTCTTGCCTGTACTGAACAAATTGGAATCTATTACTTGTACTTGTCATGTAGTTGAACTTGTTACTTACACTTGTTATGATGTCGTTTGGAAGAGTATCCAACGACCTTCCTGTTAAACCTGAGCTCAATCTCATGGGGAGTTAATTAAATCGAGCCAGCGAGGGCTTGGTCGAGATAATTGACAATCCATGGGTGCCTGTTCCTGGGGGAATCTTTGGGTATTGAGACTCTTGATTCCGGTATACTCGAGTATTACCATTCCTGCTCCTGTTTGGCGTTCGGGCCCGGTAAGGGGTATGTTTGGTGTACGAGATTTTGGCGTTAAAATGGTGATCTACTGGACTGGTTCATTTATTTGAACGTTGACGGAGGGTCAACAAGACTGGATCAAGTATAGCAACGGGGATTTGGCTCCTGAGAGCCACCTGTATCCTTTACATTGTGACATTCATTCATTTCTCGTATTTGATGTGAATATGTGCCTCCAAAGTGCTTTCACATGAATTCTACTGATTCTACTGTTTATACTGTTGGTACCTCATTGAGCTTCTAACTCACCCCGTTCCGTTATCCTTGTTTTTCTTACAGGAAATCACCTTTTGAAGACTATGATGTTTTGAAGCATGAGTTGTGCTAGTTTAGCATTTTTTTTTGTATAGCTCCTCGATGATTGGAAAACCTTAAATGTATTTTAACCAAACAATTCCCTTTTGAATTGTAAATTTGCAACCATGTATATCTCAAGTTGTTGTGCTTGTTTGGGTTTGGGATAGTGAATGTTATCTTCTCGAAGTTCTTTTGAGCGGTTGGTAGGGTTTACGCTTGTTCCGGATCCGTAGTCCCGGCGAGAGTTGGGCAAGCGGTCCGCCGAACCCTTTGGTTCGCCTTAGGGGGAGGTGCGACTGTCACAGGTGGTATCAGAGCTGCTTCACGTGGTCTCTGCGCGGAGTGAGTTTGGGCCAAGTGGTGTTATGGTCCCGATTCCGTGAATGTGTACGAATGTTTAAGTGCTCTTTTGAGCATAAGCTTTGGATCACAAAATGTTATAGGTTTTAAACCTTTAGCATGGTACTTGGAGATAATAGATCTGTAGGTCAGGTAAGAATCTCGATTGTAGATGAATTACTCTTGGGACTGGCCAGCCCGAGTTGTGAATTATCTTATTTTGGGATTCTTGTGCCCGACTACTAAATAGACGAGAGCCTAGGTTAGAAATGACTTGGGCGGACTAGAAATTTGATTCTATGGAACGTCATGTCATGTGATTGTGTATGAGACGTTCAATTTGCGAAGGAAAAAAAAAAGTATACGAAAGAATTCAATGAACTTGGCTGGTAAAGGGACACTGATCGGTTAGCTAGGTGCGATGCTCAATTTGAGTGTGAGAAGGAAGCAGTAAATTTTTTGGTTTTTCGAAGAAGGCGATGATAAGGAATTTCGAGGACGAAATTCTTTTAAGGGAGAGAGAGTGTGAGAACCCGTAAATTTTCCAATTTTTTCTTGGCTTTATTTTATTTTAATTGTACGCCCTTTTTATAGCTATTTTCTTTTATTTACGAAAATTTTTTAAATAATTTTTATGAATAAATATAGTTTTTAGATGATTTTTCTAGGATCGGTTGGTTTTTTAAGAAATTAAGAGCATATACCGGACGTGAGACCCAAGTGTGCGGAAGTTCGAAAAAATTTGGCCAGTATAGGTTAAGTTTTGGATACCGGGTTTATTTTACCAGGTGTTATGAGATAATTAGAGATTGTTATATGGATGAGAGTGGAGAGACAAAAGGATAACCATGTATTAATTGAAGTGACAAGTGTCACTTGTTGATTACTTCATACATTTTGACCATAAGACCATCTTATCACCTTTACCCAATAAATACCAAAAATTGGCCAAAAATCCTCTTATTTTTCCCTCTCTTGGCCGAATTTCTTGGAGAGCAAAAGAAAGAAAAGCTATCAAATTTCTTCTACTCAATCTTGCTCAATCTTTCATTCCAACCGGTTAATCTTCAAATTACTCCATAAAACCTCTTAGTTTAGTGGTATTAAGGTTGGTTGTGAAGTGGTTTGGAAGGCTAAGGTACCAAGTCGCTACTTTTCTTGGGTTTGCAAGGTAAGTGACCAAGGAACCTTTCCTTTAATCTTGTTAATGTTCAATTGATGGCTTATAAGAGTTAAATAGATGGTTTTAGGTGTTGTTTCATGTCTTGTGGTGGAAATTGGTGAATTGTCATATTTATTCATGATTTTCTGTTTTCATATGATTAATATTGTGTGGCCATGGATGATGGACTAGTATGAGTTAGAATGAAGCTTTGGTATGATAATTGTAATGATTAGTGGAAAATTTCTGGTTTGAAGCAAAAATTTCCAGATTAGGGTTTCCATTTTTCCCCTTCTGCCCGGTCCTGTTACCCATAGTTAGAGGCCAAATTGGCCTTAGCACAAAACATGCAAGTTGTAGAGAATGATGTTTTATAGTAGCCTGAAAAATTTCAGCTCAATCGGAGCAAAGTATCCTGTGAAAAAACCGAAATACCCCTGCTGCCCTGTTTCTATCCGAACATGCTAATCAGCTTCTGTAATTGGTTGTTTTGACCAGGAATACTACTGATTTGGTTGTCGATGTCTTCTTAAGACTTATATCCTTGTATCTTAGCTTTCAAATGGGTTTTGAATCACTTGAATTGGAGTTGTATATGTTGAGATATGACTGAATGAATCAGGACTGCCACAGTAAACTTCGAATTGGAAAATCTGGGGCTGTTTTGGTAAATTTGACCTAGTTAGGGTGAGAAATGAACTGAGTGGTCTCCATGAAAGTTATAGCTCTCTGTCTTAGGTTCGAAACGGTGTAAATTGTACCCCAATTCGATAAGTGTAGCTCCAGTTGTGTCCGTTCCGCTTAATGACGTCAAAACTGTCTTTTGGTTCAAGGGTTTATAAGTGGGGCTTTTCTAGGGTTTCTTTGTTAAGCTACCATTTGGTTGTTTTGAAGGGTATTGTGGCTCTAATTAAAGGTGTTTAATAGTTTGCGATTGGGTGTTGAGGTTTGGTTGGAAAGGTAAAGAAGATTAGGGGATGTGCTGTCAAAATTTTCGCGGGAGTTTTTGCGCAGTCTCGGGAGATTTGCTATATCTTGATGTAGAAATGTCAGAATTGAGTTCCGTTTGTTTTATTTTAAACTAGATTCATTGGGCTATGAACCGTGTAAATTTCAGACCCTGTTTATGGCTGTCCAATTTATGGTGATTCTTCAAAGTTGACTGAAATATTGTACCTGTTCTGTCTTTCACTGGTTGAAGCAGCAACTTAAGGCTCGAATTTGACTGCCTTGTGTTTTGAATCTTACAATGGTGTTTTCTGGAAAGTTATAGCCCTTTGAATGTATTTTCCAACGGTATAACATTTACTAATTTTGGACTTACAAAACTTGAGATATGATTTTTCATATAGGGTTGCGCGAAACTGGAAAATCCTATTTTCCTAGTATCGACTTTACTTTCATTTTCTACTTCAAATTTGGAGTTGGTCAGTCATTGTAGGTAGGGCTTTGAGGTTGTTCATGCCTCTAAAACTAATTGTTACATTTTCACTCCGAGGTCACCTCTTTGCTTTGCATTCATGACTCTTTTGACTAGACATATGGCTCGTAACCGAGTCTCACTTGCGAATTCCAAACTAGGTCTTGGAGTCGAATCTTAAGTGTTTGCTTTGATTGTTCTAGGAGGTGCCGTCAATTAAAGCCACACTTGGGAAGGAAACTTTTGAACTTATCCTTATTTGAACTGGTGAGTGTACCACACCACTGAATTATTGCTAAACTGGTTTCCTGTACTTGCAAATTGCTCGTTGAATGCCTTCCTGACTGTTTATCTGGTATGAGACGAGGGTGTACTTTATCACACTCGTTCTCTTGCCTGTACTGAACAAATTGGAATCTATTACTTGTACTTGTCATGTACTTGAACTTGTTACTTGCACTTGTTAGGATGTCGTTTGGAAGAGTATCCAACGACCTTCCTGTTAAACCTGAGCTCAACCTCATGGGGAGTTAATTAAATCGAGCCAGCGAGGGCTTGGTCGAGATAATTGACAATCCATGGGTGCCTGTTCCAGGGGGAATCTTTGGGTATTGAGACTCTTGATTCCGGTATACTCGAGTATTACCATTCCTGTTCCTGTTTGGCGTTCGGGCCCGGTAAGGGGTATGTTTGGTGTACGGGATTTTGGCGTTAAAGTGGTGATCTACTGGATTGGTTCCTTTATTTGAACGTTGATGGAGGGTCAACAGGACTGGATCAAGTATAGCAACGGGGATTTGGCTCCTGAGAGCCACCTGTATCCTTTACATTGTGATATTCATTCATTTCTCATATTTGATGTGAATATGTGCCTCCAAAGTGCTTTCACATGAATTCTACTGATTCTACTGTTTATACTGTTGGTACCTCATTGAGCTTCTAACTCACCCCGTTCCGTTATCCTTGTTTTCCTTACAGGAAATCACCTTTTGAAGACTACGATGTTTTGAAGCATGAGTTGAGCTAGTTTAGCATTTTTTTTGTATAGCTCCTCGATGGTTGGAAAACCTTAAATGTATTTTAACCAAACAATTCCCTTTTGAATTGTAAATTTGCAACCATGTGTATCTCAAGTTGTTGTGCTTGTTTGGGTTTGGGATAGTGAATGTTATCTTCTCGAATTTCTTTTGAGCGGTTGGTAGGGTTTACGCTTGTTCCGGATCCGTAGTCCCGGCGAGAGTTGGGCAAGCGGTCCGCCGAACCCTTTGGTTCGCCTTAGGGGGAGGTGGGACTGTCACAGGTGGTATCAGAGCTGCTTCGCGTGGTCTCTGCGCGGAGTGAGTTTGGGCCAAGTGGTGTTATGGTCCCGATTCCGTGAATGTGTACGAATGTTTAAGTGCTCTTTTGTGCATAAGCTTTGGATCACAAAATGTTATAGGTTTTAAACCTTTAGCATGGTACTTGGAGATAATAGATCTGTAGGTCAGGTAAGAATCTCGATTGTAGATGAATTACTCTTGGGACTGGCCAGCCCGAATTGTGAATTATCTTATTTTGGGATTCTTGTGTCCGACTGCTAAATAGACGAGAGCGTAGGTTAGAAATGACTTGGGCGGACTAGAAATTTGATTCTATGGAACGTCTTGTCATTTGATTGTGTATGAGACGTTCAATTTGCGAAGGAAAAAAAAAAGTATACGAAAGAATTCAATGAACTTGGCTGGTAAAGAGGAAGTGGGGCTATTTATAGCCCTTACAAGCATTAACCCTAATCCAAAAGTTGACCAAACTACCCTACATACTTAAGAAAGATTTTGGGCCTTACTTACTAACAAATGGGCCGCAATTAACTATCTTAATTACCTAGACTTTTTAAAACGAGAAATAACCAAAATCAAAGAGGAAAATCAAATAATCCTACTAAACTCAAGTATTCGTGCAATCAACTAGTCTTCACTTGAATCTTCCAATTCCCCATGTGCTTGAATGGGCCTTGGTCTTTATATTCTCATCATTCCCCTCCTCTTAAAAGTAATTTGCCCACAAATTGAAGCATGAATGGTGACAAGACGAGTTACATGCCTTCGACTCAATCTTGTTATGATGGCTACAGATGGCATCCAATGCAAAGCCCATGTGCTAAGTTGGAAAATAACCCTCGTCGAACCTTGAATCTCACAAACCATCTTCAATGTATGCTCAACTTTATTGTTTGTGGTCATGAGGTAAGGTGATGTGAGACGGATCTAGACGAACACCAAGTTGGGATGTTTTGCGGAACTTTGACCCTTCTAGAATCACGAGCCACGAACTAAGGAGATTCCTTAACCCACGACTAGCCACTTTAGTGAACCAAAAGTATAGATAGAAGAACGCCACAATCAAGGAGACTACTTGATTGATAAGTTCGTTGAACAACTTGAGATTAATTCTCAAGTATTCAAAGGAAATTCTCTTGAGGCAAGAGAGAGTGAAATAACTCACATATATTTTATAAAATCTGAATTCTTCTTTAATGAATGAAAACCTAGGCTATATATAGCCTTACAGGACTCAAACCCTAGAATGTCCAATGGACGACCTTGCCCTTCATTAAGGGCGAAAATGTCTAACAACTAATTGACTAAAATTAAGACTCCAAATTCGGCCAAAGTGAAGTGAAAATTGACCGAAATTATTAATGCTAACAAACAACTAATAATGGAAACTAAAACCCTAATTAGCAAGCTAGTACTCCGCGAACTAGTCTTTACTTGAATCTTCCAATTCCTCATGTGCTTGAATGGAATGGGCCTTGGTCTCTATATTCTCATCATTCCCCTCCTCTTAAAGGCGATTTGTCCCCAAATCATGACTCTTCTTACAAAACAAAGGTGATGAGAGCATGTGTATAGTCACCAAGCAGCCTGCATGTCGCCTTCTCAAGCGAAGAAAGATCAAGACACCCTTGTGGGACACCAGGAAAACTTGTGGTGGTGGTAGATACATGTTGCGGACAGCAAGAGTTCCATGATAATGGTTACACAAGTGACGTCTCAAGCCTATGGGTGGACCGTGAGCGGACGCCCGGTGAACCAAGGTTTGGTTGGGCTGCGCGTTGTACGCATCAAGACGTGCAAAAGCGGCATCAAAGGCCATTGTAACCCGACTAGTGCTGGTTGGAACAAGTAGAACTGGTACAGCACAAGGGCTTAGATTCTCTTGAATCCAACCCTTACCAAGCAACTCCTCTACTTGTCGTTGTTGCTCCTTGGTTTCCTCAGGATTGGTCCTATATGGTGCCTTGTTTGGAAGGGAAGATCCAGGAATGAAATCAATTTGATGTTCAATTCCCCTTAATGGAGGCAATCCATTAGGTATATCCTCAGGAAAGACGTCTTGATACTCCTGTAAGAGGTTAGTAATAACACTAGGCAAAGAAGCATCAAGAGCATTAGTGAGTAAGGATTCCTTGCCAAATAAAATAAATAAAACCTGATTAGAATGCAAGGCCTTTCTCACATCTTTCACCTTGGCAAGCATGCTGGGTTTTCTCTCTTGTGCGGGTACGAAGACCGAATGAGAGTGATCCAACTTGCTTGAAGAAGGGTCGGCCAACACTAATTTCTTAGCTTTGGCGTTGTCCTTCTTGGTGGTAGCATGCAAGTCATACTCTTTTTGTAGACTAACTTGATCCTCCAATAATTATCAAGACATGTATCAAAGTTTCAAGACTTCAAGATTAGTTTCAAGAAACTCAAGAAACCCTAGATTATGGTAGTCCCTCTCCAAGATTCCAACCCCAAACAAGTTCAACCACAAATCAGTTTAGGAAATTAATTAAAAAACTTGGTGGAATAAACTAAAGTTTGGACAGATTTGGCAAGAAACTTGCGCCCAAGGAAACCCTAGTGGTTGGATTTTTTTTTTTTTTTTACTCTAAAACACACAATTACTCGGCTGTTTTTTTTTTTTGGTAGAATTCCAGAATTTAATGTCAATCCAATGTTCTCCTTCAATCCTCCAATAATTATCAAAACATGTATCAAGATTTTGAGACTTCAAGATTAGTTTCAAGAAACTCAAGAATCCCTAGATTATTGTAGTTCCTCTTCAAGATTCCAACCCCAAACAAGTTCAACCACAAAATCAGTTTAGGAAATTAATTAAAACAACTTGGTGGAATAAACTAAAGTTTGGACAGATTTGGCAAGAAACTTCCGCCCAAGGAAACCCTAGCGGCTGGATTTTTTTTTTCTCTAAACCAACACAAAACTTCAAGAACAATATAACAAGACACCAAAATAAGAAAGAAACACAAGTTATGAGCAAAAGTTTTTTTTTTCGGGATGAACAGTGTCGCTACAGTAGCGATGAACAGTTCGCTACAGTGCGGCGCGGTGAACAGTTCGCTACAGTAGCGATGAACAGTACGATGCTACAGTACTTTTTTTTTTTTTTTTTTTTGTAATTTTTTTGCAAAATTTGACTAGGAAGCTTACGAACAAACTCAACGGGATATACTTGATGTCGTCGACTAGCTCTGAATACCAACTGATGTGAGACGGATCTAGACGAACACCAAGTTGGGATGATTGGCGGAACTTTGACCCTTCTATAATCACGAGCCACGAACTAAGGAGATTCCTTAACCCACGACTAGCAAATTTAGTGAACCAAAAGTATGGATAGAAGAACGCCACAATCAAGGAGACTACTTGATTGATAAGTTCGTTGAACAACTTGAGATTAATTCTCAAGTATTCAAAGGAAATTCTCTTGAGGCAAGAGAGAGTGAATAAACTCACATATATTTTATAAAATCTGAATTCTTCTTTAATGAATGAAAACCTAGGCTATATATAGCCTTACAGGACTCAAACCCTAGAATGTCCAATGGACGACCTTGCCCTTCATTAAGGGCGAAAATGTCTAACAACTAATTGACTAAAATTAAGACTCCAAATTCGGCCAAAGTGAAGTGAAAATTGTCCGAAATTATTAATGCTAACAAACAACTAATAATGGAAACTAAAACCCTAATTAGCAAGCTAGTACTCCGCGAACTAGTCTTTACTTGAATCTTCCAATTCCTCATGTGCTTGAATGGAATGGGCCTTGGTCTCTATATTCTCATCATTCCCCTCCTCTTAAAGGCGATTTGTCCCCAAATCATGACTCTTCTTACAAAACAAAGGTGATGAGAGCATGTGTATAGTCACCAAGCAGCCTGCATGTCGCCTTCTCAAGCGAAGAAAGATCAAGACACCCTTGTGGGACACCAGGAAAACTTGTGGTGGTGGTAGATACATGTTGCGGACAGCAAGAGTTCCATGATAATGGTTACACAAGTGACGTCTCAAGCCTATGGGTGGACCGTGAGCGGACGCCCGGTGAACCAAGGTTTGGTTGGGCTGCGCGTTGTACGCATCAAGACGTGCAAAAGCGGCATCAAAGGCCATTGTAACCCGACTAGTGCTGGTTGGAACAAGTAGAACTGGTACAACACAAGGGCTTAGATTCTCTTGAATCCAACCCTTACCAAGCAACTCCTCCACTTGTCGTTGTTGCTCCTTGGTTTCCTCAGGATTGGTCCTATATGGTGCCTTGTTTGGAAGGGAAGATCCAGGAATGAAATCAATTTGATGTTCAATTCCCCTTAATGGAGGCAATCCATTAGGTATATCCTCAGGAAAGACATGTTGATACTCCTGTAAGAGGTTAGTAATAACACTAGGCAAAGAAGCATCAAGAGCATTAGTGAGTAAGGATTCCTTGCCAAATAAAATAAATAAAACCTGATTAGAATGCAAGGCCTTTCTCACATCTTTCACCTTGGCAAGCATGCTGGGTTTTCTCTCCTGTGCGGGCTCGAAGACCGAATGAGAGTGATCCAACTTGCTTGAAGAAGGGTCGGCCAACACTAATTTCTTAGCTTTGGCGTTGTCCTTCTTGGTGGTAGCATGCAAGTCATACTCTTTTTGTAGACTAACTTGATCCTCCAATAATTATCAAGACATGTATCAAAGTTTCAAGACTTCAAGATTAGTTTCAAGAAACTCAAGAAACCCTAGATTATGGTAGTCCCTCTCCAAGATTCCAACCCCAAACAAGTTCAACCACAAAATCAGTTTAGGAAATTAATTAAAACAACTTGGTGGAATAAACTAAAGTTTGGACAGATTTGGCAAGAAACTTGCGCCCAAGGAACCCTAGTGGTGGGATTTTTTTTTTTTTTTACTCTAAAAACACGACAATTACTCGGCTGTTTTTTTTTTTTGGTAGAATTCCAGAATTTAATGTCAATCCAATGTTCTCCTTCAATCCTCCAATAATTATCAAAACATGTATCAAGATTTTGAGACTTCAAGATTAGTTTCAAGAAACTCAAGAATCCCTAGATTATTGTAGTTCCTCTTCAAGATTCCAACCCCAAACAAGTTCAACCACAAAATCAGTTTAGGAAATTAATTAAAACAACTTGGTGGAATAAACTAAAGTTTGGACAGATTTGGCAAGAAACTTGCGCCCAAGGAAACCCTAGCGGCTGGATTTTTTTTTTTCTCTAAACCAACACAAAACTTCAAGAACAATATAACAAGACACCAAAATAAGAAAGAAACACAAGTTATGAACAAAAGTTTTTTTTTCGGGATGCAATAATGAACAGTCTGTCGCTACAGTAGCGCATGGAAACAGTTCGCTACAGGCTGCGGCGCGACTGTGGAACAGTCGCTACAACGTAGCGCATGAACAGTATTTTTTCTTTTCGATGCTACAGTCTTTTTTTTTTTTTTTTTTTTTGTAATAACAATCGGACTTGACAAAAAAAGAGACACGGACCAGATTTGGCAAAATTAAAATGACTAGGAAGCTTACGAACAAACTCAACGGGATATCTTGATGTCGTCGACTAGCTCTGAATACCAAACTGATGTTCGAGACGGATCTAGACGAACACCAAGTTGGGATGTTTTGCGGAACTTTGACCCTCGGTAGGAATCACGAGCACGAACTAAGGAGATTCCTTAACCCAGACTAGCCACTCATTTAGTAACAAAAGTCATTAGATTAGAAGAACGCACAAATCAAGGAGACTACTTGAATGAATAAGTTCGTTGAACAACTGAGATTATTCTCAAGTATTCAAAGGAAATGCTCTTGAGCAACGAGAGAGTGAATAGAAACTCACGAATATTTTATAAAATCTGAATTCTTCTTTTAATGAATGAAAACCTAGGCCTATATATTTAGCCTTACAGGGACTCAAACCCGTAGAATGTCCAAATGACGACCTTTTGCCCTTCATTAAGAGGGCGAAAATGTCTAACAACTAATTTGACTAAATTTAAGACTCCAAAATTCGGCCAAAGTGAAGTTGAAAATTGTCCGAAATTATTAATGCTAACAAACAACTAATAATGCGAAAACTAAACCTAATTTACAAGCTAGTGTACTCGCCGAACTGAGTCTTTACTTGAAATCTTCCAATTCCTGCATGTGCTTGGAATGGAATGGGCCTTCGGTCCTATATCTCATCATTTTCCCCTCCTCTTAAAGGCGATTTGTCCCCAAATCATGACTCTTCTTACAAAACAAAGGTGATGAGAGCATGTGTATAGTCACCAAGCAGCCTGCATGTCGCCTTCTCAAGCGAAGAAAGATCAAGACACCCTTGTGGGATACCAGGAAAACTTGTGGTGGTGGTAGATACATGTTGCGGACAGCAAGAGTTCCATGATAATGGTTACACAAGTGACGTCTCAAGCCTATGGGTGGACCGTGAGCGGACGCCCGGTGAACCAAGGTTTGGTTGGGCTGCGCGTTGTACGCATCAAGACGTGCAAAAGCGGCATCAAAGGCCATTGTAACCCGACTAGTGCTGGTTGGAACAAGTAGAACTGGTACAACACAAGGGCTTAGATTCTCTTGAATCCAACCCTTACCAAGCAACTCCTCCACTTGTCGTTGTTGCTCCTTGGTTTCCTCAGGATTGGTCCTATATGGTGCCTTGTTTGGAAGGGAAGATCCAGGAATGAAATCAATTTGATGTTCAATTCCCCTTAATGGAGGCAATCCATTAGGTATATCCTCAGGAAAGACGTCTTGATACTCCTGTAAGAGGTTAGTAATAAC